>NC_052175.1:9874771-10016687 GCF_902713615.1 Scyliorhinus canicula | reverse complement strand
GTCAAGGGTGTTGTTGGGTTACGGGTATAGGGTGGATACGTGGGTTTGATAAGGGTGATCATGGCTCGGCACAACATTGAGGGCCGAAGTGCCTGTTCTGTGCTGTACTGTTATATGTTCAATGTAACTTATTTGGCTACACTGAACATTTACAATCTAAGCTGCTTCAATAGAATTGTAAGATTGACGACATAGATTCAAAATTGATCATACATGCCGAGGGAGTCTGAAGAATTCCCAAGGTAATTACACCAATGTAAAGATTCCTGAATCGTTTTATTTGGATTGGATTGAATTTGTTTATTGTCACGTGTACCGAGGTACAGTGAAAAGTATTTTTCTGCAAGCAACTCAACAGATCATTCAGTACATGGAAGAAAAGGGAATGAAACAAAATTCAAGAAAATACAAGAAAATATATGAGAATACATAATAGGGCAACACAAGATATACAATGTAACTCCATAAGCATTGGCATCGGTTGAAGCAGACAGGTGAAGTGTTAATCAGGTTAGTCAATAAGTGGGTCATTTGGGAGTCTGGTGACAGTGGGGAAGAAGTTGTTTTTGAGTCTGTTCGTACGCGTTCTCAGACTTCTGTATCTACTGCCCGATGGAAGAAGTTGGAAAAGTGAGTAAGCCGGGTGCGAGGGATCCTTGATTATGCTGCCCGCTTTCCTCCGGCAGCGGGGAGTGTAGATGGAGTCCATGATTTCATTTAATAACCTATATTAGTGTCTGAAGACGGCTTGCATTACACTGCAATGAAGATACTGTGAACATCCCCTAGTCTACAATTCCGGCACCTGATCCGGTCCAGTGAGGTAGTATTCAGAATGCCCAAATAACCAAATTATTTCCGGACTTATGGGAGGATGGGGGAGTGACACACATCCAGCTGATCGGCCATTGGGTAGTCACACATACTCAGCTGATCGTCTATGGAGGAGTCACACACACACCCAGCTGATAGGCCATGGGAGTTTCACAAAGCCTCAGCTGATGGGCTCCAGGGGAGGCACACAGACCCAGCTGATCAGCCACGGGGTAATGACTCACATCCAGCCCATTAGCAGTGGGGTAGTCACACAAACCAAGCTCAATTGGCCAAGGGGACTTACACACTCCTCGCTAAACAGCGATGCGAAAATTACTCAATCAAGCTGATCGGCCATGGGGGAATATAACATACCCAGTTGATCGGCCATGAACGTGGAATGTCTCAGACCCAGCTGAGCGGCCATGGGTGAATCACACAGATGAGATGTTCGACCATGGACGAATCACTTAGACCCAGGTGATGGGCCATGGAGGAATCGCTGACCCAGCTGATCAGCCATGCGGGAAGCACTGACCCAGCTGAACGGCCATGGGAGAGAAATCACAGACGCAGGTGATCAGGTATCGCGGGAGTCAAGCACACAGCCCATCAGCCATAGTTCAATCATGCACACCCAATTGATCAGCGATGGGTGAATCACACAGACTGAGCTTCTTGGCTTTGGGGGAAATCACAGAGACACAGCTGATAAGAGGTGGGTGAATCGCACAGACCACATAATCGGCCATGGGTGAACCACAGACCCAGCTGATCGGCCATGTGGGTAATGTCAGAACCGCTCATCTTCCATGGCGGGAATCACATGGAACCTGTTGCTCAATCATGGGAGATCACACAGAACCAACTGACCGGCTCGGGGGGAATCTCTCAGGCCGATCTGATCTTCTGTGGGAGGAATCCCGGCTTCGGCCACTGTCTGTGTGGAGTCTGCACATTCTCCCCGTGTGTGCGTGGGTTTCCTCCGGGTGCTCTGGTTTCCTTCCACAGTCCAAAGACGTGCAGGTTAGGTGGATTGGCCATACTAAATTGCCCTTAGGGTCCAAATGTCCCTTAATGTTGAGTGGGGTTACTGGGTTATTGGGTAGGGTGGAGGTATGGGCTTGCGTCGGGTGCTCTTTCCAAGTGCCGGTGCAGACTCGATGGTCTGAATGGCCTCCTGCTGCCCTGTAAATTCTATGAATCATACATTCCAGATCACTTGCTTTGGGGCGGGGAGATGTCGCAGACCGAGATAATTGGCTGCGGGGGATTCACAGTACCGTATCTCATCGGCTGAGGAGGAAATCACACAGGCACTGCTGATTGACAATGGGATGGAAACAAACAGACCCGGCTTATCGTCAACTACGGGAATCCCGGGCGGGGTGGCAACAACAGACCCAGCTCATTGTCTACTAGGGGGATCCCGGGCGGGGGTGGGGAGGGGGGGAGGGGGGGGGAGAGGAGCAAACAGACTCAGCTGATCGTCAAGGAGGGAAATCCCAACGTGGCGGGAAAGAAACAGACCCAGCTGATCGTCTACTAGGGGAACCAGGCAGACTCAGTTGAACCACTATGGCGGAAATCACAGAGACCCGGTTCATCAGCGTGTGGGGAATCACACAACCCAGTTCCTCATACAATTATAGAACTAGACAGTGTAGGAGGAGGCCATTTGACCATTCGAGTCGACATCGGCCCTTCAAAGCACCGAGTTAAAGACACACCTCCACTGTATGGCCATAAACCAGTAACCACACCTAAACCTTAGGACACTAAGGGTCAATCCACCTGACCTGCACATTTTTGGACAGTGGGAGGAAACCTGAGCACCCGGAGGAAACCGGCGCAGACACGGGAGAATGTGCAAACTCCACACAGTCAGCGGAATTGAAAACTGCTTCCTGGAGCTGTGAGGCAGCAGTGCTAACCGCTGTGCCACCGTGCCTCCCAAACAGCTTACCGGATGTTGGGACGAATCGTCTGACCCAGCTGATTGGCTATGGGTGGGAATTACACAGAGCCATCTGAAACAGAAACGGGGAAATCAATCAGTACCAGCTGTCGGTTATGGGGCAATCACAGACCCAGCTGATCATCCATTGGAAAATCACACAAACACCACTGGTCGGCAATGGGGTGCACCACAAGCTGTTTCTTGACTTTCGGGTAAACCACAAGGTGTTTCTTATAGCGACCAAATGACCACGCAACCAATATGTTAGCTTAAAAACACATTTTATTAATAACACATGACTTGTATCTCTGTGCAATAACACACGCGGCTCCGTACTAAACTACACCTAACGACGAAGATGATCTTAACTGAACTTCGAGTGACCAGCACTGTGTGAGATAAGGCCTTGATACGGGTCCACGTGATCGGTTTGGGAGTGGTTGGGTTCGTCTCAGCTGGGCTGATCCTTCAGGGTTACATAGAACACTACAGCGCAGTACGGGCCCTTCGGCCCTCGATGTTGCGCCGACCTGTGAAACCATCTGAAGCCTATCTGACCTACACTATTCCATTTTCATCCATATGTCTATCCAGTGACCACTTAAATGCCCTTAAAGTTGGCGAGTCTACTACTGTTGCAGGCAGGGCGTTCCACACCCCTACTACTCTCTGAGTAAAGAAACTGCCTCTGACATCTGTCCTATATCTCTCACCCCTCAATTTAAAGCTATGTCCCCTCGTGTTGGTCATCACCATCCGAGGAAAAAGACTCTCACTGTCCACCCTATCTAACCCTCTGACTATCTTATATGTCTCTATTAAGTCACCTCTCAGCCTTCTCCTCTCTAACGAAAACAACCTCAATTCCCTGAGCCTTTCCTCGTAAGACCTTCCCTCCATACCAGGCAACATCCTAGTAAATCTCCTCTGAACCCTTTCCAAAGCTTCCACATCCTTCCTATAATGTGGTGACCAGAACTGCACGCAGTACTCCAGGTGTGGCCGCACCAGAGTTATGTACAGCTGCAGCATGACCCTGTGGTTCCGAAACTCAATCCCCCTGCTTATAAAGGCTAGCACACCATATGCCTTCTTAACAGCCCTATTAACCTGGGTGGCAACTTTCAAGGATTTATGTACCTGGATGCCGAGATCTCTCTGTTCATCTACACTACCAAGAATCTTGCCATTAGCCCAGTACTCTGCATTCCTGTTACTCCTTCCAAAGTGAACCACCTCACACTTTTCCGCATTAAACTCCATCTGCCACCTCTCAGCCCAGCTCTGCAGCTTATCTATGTCCCTCTGTATCCTATAACATCCTTCAGCACTATCCACAACTCCACCGACCTTCGTGTCATCTGCAAATTTACTAACCCATCCTTCTACACCCTCTTCCAGGTCATTTATAAAAATGACAAACAGCAGTGGCCCCAAAACAGATCCTTGCGGTACACCACTAGTAACTGAACTCCAGGATGAACATTTGCCATCAACCACCACCCTCTGTCTTCTTTCAGCTAGCCAATTACTGATCCAAACCGCTAAATCACCTTCAATTCCATACTTCCTTATTTTCTGCAATAGCCTACCGTGGGGAACCTTATCAAACGCCTTACTGAAATCCATATACACCACATCAACAGCTTTACCCTGATCCACCTGTTTGGTCACCTTCTCAAAAAACTCAATAAGGTTTGCGAGACATGACCTACCCTTCACAAAACCGTGTTGAGTATCGCTAATCAACTTGTTCTTTTCAAGATGATTATAAACCCTATCTCTTATAACCTTTTCCAACATTTTACCCACAACCGAAGTAAGGCTCACAGGTCTATAATTACCAGGGTTGTCTCTACTCCCCTTCTTGAACAAGGGAACAACATTTGCTATCCTCCAGTCTTCCGGCACTATTCCTGTCGACAAAGACGACATAAATATCAAGGACAAAGGCTCTGCAATCTCCTCCCTGGCTTCCCAGAGAATCCTAGGATAAATCCCATCTGGCCCAGGGGACTTATCTATTTTGACATTTTCTAAAATTGCTAACACCTCCTCCTTTTGAACCTCAATTCCATCTAGCCTGGTCGACTGAACCTGAGTGTTCTCCTCGACAACATTGTCTTTCTCCAGTGTAAACACTGATGAAAAATATCCATTTAATGCTTCCCCTATCTCCTCTGATTCCACACACAACTTTCCACTACTATCCTTGATTGGCCCTAATCTTACTCGAGTCATTCTTTTGTTCCTGATATACCTATAGAAAGCCTTAGGGTTTTCCTTGATCCTATTCGCCAACGACTTTTCGTGTCCTCTCCTCGCTCTTCTTAACTCTCCCTTTAGGTCCTTCCTGGCTAACTTGTAACTCTCAAGTGCCCTAACTGAGCCTTCATGTCTCATCCTAACATAAGCCTTCTTCTTCCTCTTGACAAGTGCTTCAACTTCCTTAGTAAACCACGGCTCCCTTGCTCGACAACTTCCTCCCTGCCTGACAGGTACATACTTATCAAGGACACGCAGTAGCTGTTCCTTGAAAAAGCTCCACATTTCGATTGTACCCATCCCCTGCAGTTTCCTTCCCCATCCTATACCTCCTAAATCTTGCCGAATAGCATCATAATTGCCTTTCCCCCAGCTATAATTCTTGCCTTGCGGTATATACCTATCCCTGCCCATTGCTAAAGTAAACATAACCGAGTTGTGATCACTATCACCAAAGTGCTCACCTACATCTAAATCTAACACCTGGCCGGGTTCATTACCCAGTACCAAATCCAATGTGGCCTCGCCCCTTGTTGGTCTGTCTACATACTGTGTCAGAAAACCCTCCTGCACACACTGCACAAAAACTGACCCATCTATAGTACTCGAACTATAGTATTTCCAGTCAATATTTGGAAAGTTAAAGTCCCCCATAACAACTACCCTGTTACTCTCGCTCCTGTCAAGAATCATCTTTGCAATCCTTTCCTCGACATCTCTGGGACTATTCGGAGGTCTATAGACAACTCCCGCGATCCTTTGGTCGCGGGTTCTTGAACTTGGTTGTTTTGCTGCAGTTGGTCACTCACAGGCCGGTCCCAAATGAGACAGATCTCTAGTGCGCAGGGAATTTGATCTTTCGTTTATTTCGCACCGTTTTGGGTGGTCCTTACTCCAGGTCCAATGGATAGATATGGTTTTCGATCACCCTCATCGATCTCAACTAATTAGGGGGCAATTAGGGGGCGGATGTTTCGATAGCTGGGCGGGACATAGCTATGATTGTCCCAGGTACGTTGGCCTTTCCAAATAAGGTTAGTCTGCCACTGTTGTAACTCCTTGATCTAAACTCTATTGTCCTGTGGGGAATGGTGATCGACTCTTATTGGATAGAAGTTTCAGCCAAGTCTGGTTTCTTTGCGCAATATACAAAGGCTGTATACCTGTCTGTGTTCCAAATTGACCACAATTCCCATGATCCTTTGCAGGCGACCATTTTGTATGGCTACCGTCAGTCCTCTTGATCCTGAACGTGAAGCGTGGTGGATCACAGACTTGATCCCGCAGTCTACCTTCTCAAGCCAGCACTGGTCTGTCAGTTCAGGTCCTACTCAACTCTGTCCTAAATGTATTAGACAAGTTTACCTAATTCATTAATATTACATACATTCAGTAAAACAATTCACTACTGATAGCTATTTCATTCCTCAAATCGGATCCATATAAAACATTTTACTGAAATTAACATATAAAACAAATTGGTTTCCAACTAAACATTCAAAACTACACCAATGCTACTGGTTTTGCCTGAACAACTTATCTATAACACAAAATCAACAAAACTTTAAGAGCAGAACCACATTGTTTCGTCTTATCACATTTCATGGGGACAGAGGTATAAAAGGTCGACTTAGCAGCGGTTATCACAGTTTTGTAAGTTGTACATTCTGAGGAGCGTTCAATTGGATTCCAAAGAGGGAGACTCGAAATGTGTATATAGGGGGCCGGGAGGATATTGCCTTCCATTTACAGAGTTTGAATGTGAGGGCTACACTACAGATTACTGCAATCAGTCGGTGGGTCTCTGTTATGTATGAGAGTGGGTTCCATTTTACAATGCTTTCCCACCTGGTTGGAGTTTCGGTCCCTATCTATAACAGTTGTTGTGTAGTATCCTGACTGCAAGTGGTCTGTTGGGTGATGTCGCTCGGGCTGGCTTAGGTCATAATTGTGTGTATTGTCAAATTACCTTTAGTGTGTTCCCTGCAATTTTATTTAAACATCCAATTTCGGGGCGCCATTCATTAGTACGTTTCCTCCAGTCTTCTGTTCCGATTGTTCTAATGTAAGATTCTGGTGTTGACCCATTGGACTTTCTGTAAATTGTCCGTTGGTTATTGCACCGAAATATGAAGATTATGTTCTTCATAGGGTGTCACTCTCACATGCCCCTGCTTTTGGGGAATGGAATCACAGACCGCTGGGCTGTGGAAAGTCTTGGGTATCTTGTGCTTGGAGTGCGGTAATGTGGCTTTTATCCAAATGGCGATCATGGGGGCTGGGTTCATCCTGCGCTGTAATCCCAGGGAATCAAGCATAGTTTCATGTCAGAATCGTTGGTAAATATCTCTGTGTGTTTGTCTCTCTCTCTCAGTTTCAATGTCCCTTTATGATTCTCACCATGTTTGACTCCCCCATTGTGTTTTTAAAAATTGAGAGGTACTATTCCAAATGCCTCAATTCAAGTATTTAAGTGTCTCACAGCTTTTGTGGTCGATGCGATGAGTGGGCAGATGCTTTCTTCGACCATTCTCCATTTTTACCAGCAACCAAGGATGTTGAGGCTTTGCTTAAGCAGCCGAATTTCAGGGCGGCCAGTTTTATAGAGTGTCGTCCGAGGGGCTTAGAGGTAGGAACAGTGATCAGCAACAGTTGTGTTATTACTTGTAAATAGCATTTGGAGGTGACCGAAGGGGTCGGGAAGGACAGTGGCCGAAAGTAGGGTTTAGAGTCGGGGCGGAGAGGAAGAATCAAGACCTGCCCAAAGCTCTAAAAGGGTGTAGTAAACCATTCCAGAGAGCATGATGTGGAACGTGGGCTGCATGTGGGCCACTGCAGGAGAGCAATGGGTGGGATCCCCGGGTAGGGCGGGGGTCGTTACACCACTACCCGAGCGTGATTCACCAGTTAATTTTGGGGACCTCAGGTAGAGCGGGGATCCGTGCAGTGTCTCCATACCTGAGTGACTGGGATGGACCGAACGTATTTGCAGTCATATTGTCGTGCCTTCAACTGCCATTGGTCAGTACAGTGTGTCGGACGGTTGAACCACAGGATCAATTACGACTGCATAACTGATTATCGGGCCGTAATAAATTTAAACCATGTGTTGGAGAGAAGAGGAGGTTAAAAATTAGAAGACGGGCAGGCTCCATCAGAAATTTGGACACCTTAATTCTTAGACAGTGTACGTTTCTCATCATCAGGACACCTGAAATGTTTGCGTGCATTAGTTACATTAAATCATATCCCAGAAGGAGCTCATCTCTTAAATCATCACCGTCTCTGGTTGCCAGACTCGTGTCTGCAGATTCCGGGTGGTACCCGCGTAAGCCTTTGGATTGTCTGATTCGTCATGTCTTCCCAACCTGTAGGAATTGTCACGGTGCCAAAAGGGAGTATCGGGGTTATCTTGTAGCGATGTGTAACCGGGAACTGGTGTACTGCAAGTGGAAGCAACGTTATCGGGAGCGGGCGTAGGAAGAGTCGTTGGGCGGAGACGGTCGTACAAGAAAATCCAAGTCATCGTTCCGGGGGCTAGAGTAGCTGATGGTGGAGAGGTCGCTAGGGATGGTAGTCACATCCGGGAGGCTCTCATCAGAAGAAAGTTCAAGGTTGAACCTTTTGAGTATGGGCGGAGTCGAGGGGAGAGTGTCGTCCTGAGAGGTGTCGGGTTGGAGCGGGCATCGGGCTGAATCGGCAGTCGGCAGAGTGACATCCTCTCCTATTACCAAGGCTAAGTGGTGGGCGTGGCTGCGTTGTGTTGCTTAGAGTTTGAGCTTGTAAAGAGAGGGGCATACATTGTCAGAAATGGAGTAGGCGCCTGTGAATAGAGGGGCTGGGAACGAGCTGGGGTTGTACAACAAGTTTATAACTTGCTGGCCGACTGTTAATCTATGCGTGACCCTTTTTGTGAAAGTTGGCTTCACTCTGCTTTTTCCTAGCGCATTGTCGGACAGCAGCAACTATTTGTGCCGCTTTAATGTTTTCTGTGACCTTTTGGTCGCTTTTTCGTGGGTGGGGGCAGTTACTGCGGGATTGGCCAAACCGAGCCCTAATAAATATCCAATGCCTTACTCGGGTCTTCCTGCCATAAGGCTGTGGGGGGTGAAACCTGTGGAACGGAAAACTAAGTTCTTGATATTCATGAGAGCAAAGGGTAGTACCGTGTCCCAAGTGGAACTGTTCTGCTGGACCGTCTTCCTGATGGTCGTTTTTAAAGTGTGGTTCAAGCGTTCTACTATGCAGCTGGACTGGAGTGATCGGCTATGTGGATTTTTTGATTGATACCGAAAATGGTCTTAACATTTTGCAATACTCTGCTGGTGAAGTTGGAACCTTGATCCGACTCAAGGCTGCGTGGAAGACCCTAGCGTGTAATGATCTGTTGGGTCATTTTGTTTTGGTGGCCTTTGCCGTGTTTGAACGTATGGGGAATGCTTCGAACTATTTTGTGAATGGGTCGATGACGACTAGCACGGACTTGAAACCATTTCTGCAGGGTAGGGAGAGGGGACCAATGTATTCAATTTGCAGATTTTTCCAGGGGCCTTCCACAGGTCGGGTGTGTACTAATTGTCCCTTCGTTGCATAATGTTCATGATTGTTCTGGGCTCAACTAAGGCAATTTTCTACATAATGTGTGAAATCGCTTTTTAATTCGGGCCTCCAGCACAAGAGTCGTAAAAGGGCAATGGTTGTGTCCATTCCCTGATGTCTGTGTCCGTCATGGAGGTGGTAATTTAACTGGTTTCTGTCTTGGGTGGGGACCACATAAGTCCCGTCCTTGAACACTATTCCGCCCTGTATTGTGAGTGTGTCCTTCCATTTATCATCGGGGGCTGGGGTTGTGGCGTTCAGTATCTGTTTAAGGAAGTCATCTGCTTTCTGTGCCTGAAGTAAACCCTCAATATTGGTTAGGGAGACCAGGATTGAATGTATCTGTTCACACTCGGGGGATTGCCAGAAGTGATCAGTGCTTGATCCAGCTTTAGCTATGGCGTCGACCTTGCGATTCCCGGGGGGGGGGGGGGGGGGAGGGTTTGGGGGGTGACGTGTGGTGATGGCTCTTTTCTTTAAAGATCCCGTGTGTGTGGCAAGTGGCTTTCTTAAGAATATGTTTCAGGATAGGGGTGGATGGTAGGGGTTTTCCGTCGGCCGATACAAAACCTCGTGATTCCCATAGGGGAACGAATTCAATTGGACTGTTGCAGACATACACGCTGTCGGGGTTTATGTCCGCAGGCGTTGGGAATGAGTGTGGGTGTTCAATTACATCGCTCTGGCTGTCAGTTCGGCTGCCCGCAAACCCAAAAGGCCGGGTAATTGTAAAGAAACCTCTTCTAGTGGGCGTTGCTGTGAGTCCTCCATGTAAATCCCGCATCCTGTTCATCTTACTCCATCCTCAACAGTGGAGGAGCCATCTACAGAGATAATTACTGTGTCCCCTGTGTCTTGGGAACTTTGTGTATCACCGGCTACACGTGGCTGTAACGATTTGGGAGCAAAGGGTCCTGTGGGGTGTGTGGCTGCAATTATCTGGCATTCGTGTGGGGTCCCTGCATATTGTAAATTGTCTGCTGAGAACATGTGGGTCTTGGTGCGTTTCACAGAAATATCCCTGCCTTGTAATAAGAGTGTCCAGCAAGCTGCTCAGATCTGGCTCATTGAACCACCCTTTAGTTTGCCGTCTAACAACAGTTGGATAGGGGTGTGGTCGGTTAATATCGTTTATGTTATGCGAGTGTTGCCTTCTGGCTTTCGCGTTTGGCGATCGAGGTCTGGCCTATTGTTTCTGGGTGGGGGCTGGGCTGTTGAGGTCGTTGGTGGTGTGGGAGATTTTGTCTGCAGTAGCGGGCAAAATGTCCTACTTGTTCACAAGTGAAACATGGACCTCGTTGTGTGTGGGCTGGGGATTGTGCTCTGGGGTGGTGTTCTCGGGGGAAATGCTCCTCACTTCTGCCCTCATTTATCCATGCGGGTTCCTGGCTAGTTCTGACTGGGAACATTGTGGTTTCTACTGCGTTCTGGTCCATCTGATCCTGAAGTGACTGTTCCCTTGCCCTGGATAGACGTCTGTGAGAACATAAGAACATAAGAAGTAGGAGCAGAAGTAGACCGTCCGGCCCTTCGAGCCTGCTCCGCCATTCAATAAGATCATGGCTGATCTATTCATGGTCTCAGAACCACTTACTCGCATTCTCGCCATATCCCGTAATTCCTTTATTTTTCAAACAAAAGCTACCCCATCTTTAAATATATTCAATGAAGTAGCATCTACTACTCCTTTCGGTTGGGAATTCCATACTTTAACCACAGTCTGAGTGAAGAAGTTGCTCCTTGATTCAGTCCTAAATCTGCCCCCCCCCCCCAATCTTGAGGCTATGCCCTCTTGCCCTACTTTCACCTACCAGTGGAAACATCCTTTCTACTCCTATCTTATCCATCCCCTTCAAAATTTTATATGTTTCTATTAGATCCCCTCAACCTTCTGAATTCCAGTGAATATAATCCCAATCTAAGCCTATCCTCATACGCTAACCCCTTCAACTCCGGAATCAGCCTAGAGAACCTCCTCTGCACCCCCTGTAGTGCTAGCACATCCTTTCTCAAGTGTGTAGACGAAAACTGCACACAGTACTCCAGGTGTGGCCTCACCAGCAGACTGCACAACTGCAACATTGCCTCTCTACTTTTAAACTCAATCCCCTTCGCAACGAAGGACCAAATTTAATTTGCCTTCCTAATTACTTGTTGCACCTGCAGACCAACCTTCTGTTACTCATGCACAAGTACACCCAGGTCCCTTAGCAGCATGCCCCAGCTTTTTACCATTTAAGTAATAATCCGTTCTATCGTTACTCCTACCAAAATGCACGATTTCACACTGATTGACATTATACACCTTTGCCCACTCACTCAGCGTGTCAATGTTCCTCTGTAAGGTTTTACAGTCCTCAGTACACTTTGCTCTGCCACACACCTTCGTGTCATCTGCAAACTTGGATACCTTACACGTAGTTCCCAACTCCAAATCGTCTACTAATATTGTAAATAATTGTGGTCCCAACACCGATCCCTGAGGCACACCACTCGTCACTGATTGCCAGCCAGAATAGCACTCATTTATTCCCACTCTTTGTTTCCTGTTAGACAACCAATCCTCTATCCATGCTGGTACTCTACCCTTAACACCATGCATCCTTATCTTATGCAGCATCCTTTTGTGCGGTACCTTGTCAAAGGCATTTTGGAAATCTAGGTACACCACATCCACTGGGTCCCCTTTGTCTACCTTGCTCGAAATGTCTTCATAGAATTCCATGAGATTCGTCAAGAATGACCTGCCCTTCATGAATCCACGCTGCGTCCGTTCAATGGGACAATTTCTATCGAGGTGCCCTCCTATCTCTTTCTTGATAATAGAATCAAGCATCTTCCCCACGACAGAGGTTAAGCTAACCGGTCTATTATTCTCCATCTTTTGTCTACTTCCCTTTTTAAACAGTGGCGTCACATTTGCTGTTTTCCAATCCTCTGGTACTGACCCAGTGTTCCGCGAATTTTGGAAAATTGCCGCCAGTGCATCTGCTATTACTCCAGCCATCTCTTTCAGTACCCTGGGATGCATTCCATCAGGGCCAGGAGACTTATCTATCCTGAGCTCCATTAGCTTGCCCAACACTTGCTCTTTCGTGATAATAATGGTTTCCAGGTCCTCACCTACCTTCTTCTCACGGTCAATTGCTGGCATGTTATTCGTGTCCTCCACTGTGAAGACCGATACAAAATATTTGTTCAGTGTCTCCGACATTTCATCATGTCCCATAAATAAATGACTACTCTCATCCTCTAACGGACAAATGTTTACTTTAGCCACTCTTTTTAGTTTTATATAATTATAAAAGCTTTTGCTATCTGTCCTTATATTCTGTGCCAGTTTTTTTTCGTCTTTTATCTTACTTTTCTTTATGGCTCTTTTCGTGGTTTTCTGCTGACCTTAAAAGTTTTCCCAATCTTCTAGTTTCCCGCTGATCTTGGCCACTTTGTAAGCCTTCTCTTTCAATTTGACAGCCCCATGTATGTCCTTAGACACCCATGGTAGATTACCTCTTTTCTTACAATTCCTTCGCACTGGAATATACTTTTGTTGAGCATTATGAAAGATGTTTTTGAAAGTACTCCACTGCTCCTCAGCTGTCCTACCATAAAATATTTGTTTGCAGTCTACTTTAGCGACGTCCTTCCTCATTCTATCGTAGTCCCCTTTGTTCAAGCACAGGACCCTGGTATTGGATTCTATCGTCACACTCTCCATCTGAATACTTAATTCAACCATGCTGTGATCACTCCTACCAAGAGGATCCCTAGCGATAAGGTCATTAATTATTCCTGCCGACTTACACAGGACCAGGTCTAGGATAGCTTGCTGTCTCGTCAGTTCCATTACATATTGTTCCAGAAAACTATCCCACATACATTCAGCGAACTCCTCTTCAAGGCTACCCTGACCGAGCTGATTTGACCAATCTATATGCAGATTAAAATCTCCCATGATAACTGCTATTCACTTTTCACAGGCATTAGTGATCTCTTCATTTACTGCCCGTCCCAGTGTGATGCTCTTATTTGGTGGCCTATAGACTACGCCTATCAGTGTTTTTTTCTTCTTAGAATTTCTAATTTCTACCCAAATGGATTCAACCCCATTCTCCATAGAACCTATATCATCCCTCTATGCCACCCTGATGTCGTCCTTGATTATTAGTGCTGCTCCACCTCCCTTACGTACCTGTCTATCCCTCCGAAACGTCTGGTACGCCTGGATATTTAACTCCCAGTCGTGACCATCCTGCAACCATGTCTCCGTAATGGATATCAAGTCATATTCATTCGCGATGATTTGTGCCGTTAATTCATCAACTTTGTTACGAATGCTACGAGCATTCAGGTAAAGTGCCTTAATGCTGACTTTCTTATCATTATTAGAGAAATTGGACATCATGAGCTGTCCAAAGTTATCCTTCCTTTTTGCTTCATTCCTAGTCTGCCTTGAACTTAAACCCACCTGCACACATGCTAACCTGCTGCTTATCCTTCCATTTAACTCCCTACTCCCTGTCGCTTTCCCTTTCCCTTCGTCCCGACTCAGAAGTTTAAAGTCCTACTGACCACCCCATTTATCCTTTTCGCTAGAACACTGGTTCCAGATCAGTTCAGGTGGAGACCGTCCCAAAGGTACAGATCCCCCCGGTTCCAAAACTGGTGCCAATGCCCCATGAAATGGAATCCCTCTTTCCCACACCAATCCCTTAGCCACGTGTTCACTTTCCTAACTTTCTTATTCCTATGCCAATTAGCACGTGGCTCGGGCAGTAATCCGGAGATTATGACCCTCGAGGACCTGTTCTTCAATTTCCTTCCAAGTGCTTGATAATCCCCAAACAGTTCCTTCACCCTAGACTTGCCTATGTTGTTAGTCCCAACGTGGACCACAACAACTGGATGCTCCCCCTCCAGCATCAGTATCCTTTCAAGCCGGTCGGAGATCTCCCGCACCCTGGCACCGGGCAGGCAACACACCATGCGGGACTCCATATCCGTCTTGCAAAGGATACTATCTGTCCCTCTAATTGTAGAATCCCTTATAACAACTACTTGTCTTATTGCTCCCCCCTCTTGAATGGCCTTTTGCACCATTGTGCCATGGTCAGCTGGCTTATCCTGTCCACAGCCCTTTTCCTCATCTGCACAGGGAGCAATAATCTCATATCTGTTGGACAAGGTCAAGGGCTGAGGCTTCTGCACTCCTGAACGAATCCCCCTACCTGCCTCACTTACAATCGCACCCTGTTTTTCCTGAACACTTACTGAATTTGAATTACTTAATCTACCGGGTGTGACTGCCTCCTGAAGCAAAACGTCCAGGTAACTCTCCCCATCCCGGATGTGTCGCAGAGTTGGAAGCTCAGACTCCAGATCATCAATTCCGACCCGGAGTTCTTCCAGCAACCAACACTTGCTGCAGATGTGGTCACTGCCGTTCACAATGGGATCAGCCAGCTCCCACATCATACTATGTACACAAATCTCATTATGTGTGATATCTGCCGGGTCATACTTCCCGTAAGAATTTTTACCTGTTCCGGTAGCATGTGAAACTATGGTATGGGACCATTTAGTAGCGTCTTCCTCATGGAAGTTTCCGTATAATGCCTTGAAATGTATCCATTGGCGACCAGCAAAGGCGGTCGGATGTTACCCTCTCTTTTGCCTACAATTGTTTAGACCCTCTACAGGTTCCCCTTTGTTGTATCCGATACATCTAATATTGCGGCCTTCATTTTCTCTCAGGTTTCTCCTCCATCGTTTTGGGGTTCTGGCAAAGCTGACCTTACCGACTGTCTGAGGCTCATTACTATCAATTTAACTTCATCCCTGTCACCTAATCCGGACATGACCTTTGTTGGCGCAGCACCTCAAATAAGCTGTGCGTGTCTGCGGTGGGCTGAAATGGAGTAATTTTACTGAAAGCTTCCCTTAACTGAGTTACGGAAAGTGGGGTGGTGTAGGTGATATCTGGACCTACCTGATCCCTTATACTTCATTCCGTGGTGACCGGATTCATGGGTATCGGGGCAGCTGTGAGGGTTGGTGCGGCCGGTGCTCCCGGTGCCTTTCCTTTTGGCTGGCGTGGCGGCTGCTTTTGGCTTTCCGTTCCTATAGCCTACATTTGCGCGCTTTCAGTTAACTCTTCCCAATCTGCCATCTCTTCCTCATCTGTCTCATCTGTCCCGAAGTCACACATTAACCCATTCCGGACTGAATGTAACGAGAGGAGCCTGTCTATCTTTCGCTGGCATTTAGCGTGGTCAACGGTGCTCTGCCTTTGTCTTTAGTGGATTGATGGAGCCCTTTTACAGCTCTTGAAGCATATTTTGTAATGATTCTCCGAAAACAAACTTCAATTCCATCTTCAAATACTTCCCTTCATTTGCACGTCTTCCTTCCCTCCTTCCTTCACGCTTTTTTCTCTCCAAAACACCTACACCTTCATTCGCTTCTTCTTCCTTGCTTTTATCTTTCCTCCTCATAATCCCTTATTCCCAGCTCCTCTACCTGCTTTCCTTATTATTCACTTTAATCCATACTCTCACTTTATTTCCTCCTTCACTCCTCCCTACCATCTGTCTTTCTTGTTCTTTCCCATTCTCCACTCCTGCTTCCATTCCACTTCCTTCTACCACTACATAGCACGTCCTTCCCTCCATCCTTCCTTCCCTCCTAACTTTCCTTCTTCTGTCTTTTCATATTTCCTGTCACATTACCTTCCTTTCCTCCTTCATTTCATCCTTTCAGATTTCGATCCAACCATTCTTCCCTTCACTTCAGTCCCTCCGTTTTCTATTCTTACATCGTGATTTCGTCCTCCAATATTTCCTTCACTCATCCCTTCCTTCAAACCATATTTCTCTCCGTCCTTCTGACCCTTATTCTTCACTGCCTTTGCCCCTTCCCTTTTACGATTATTCCTCCCACCTTATCACCCCTCCTTCCTTCTGAACTCTCATCAGCGTTTTCCATCTATCCTTCCTTCATCCCTGCTTATTTAATTTACTCCCACGTTGCTTGCCTCAATTCTTTGAACATCCTTTCGTTCCTTTGTTTTTACTTTCATTTTTTTACTTCCATAATTCCTTCATTAATTTGCTGCTTCTATCGTTTTCTCCTCTTTCTCCCGCCTTCACCACCCTTCCTTCCACACTTTCCAACGTGCCCCATTGCCTTACTTTATTCCTTCCATCCTTATAACACTTTTTACCTCCTTCCTTCCTTCCGTTATCCGTATTTCTTTCCTTCCTTCCTGCCTTCCTTCCATCTTCCTTCCTTCCAGTTAGTGGCATTTGGGTGAGTTAAACATAATCCGGATAAACTGATGGAGAGATGGAAGGGATGAGTGAAGGAAATATTGGAGGACGAAATCACGAAGTAAGAAGGCCATCAACCCGATTGGAACCAGTTCAATCTGAATAAATATAATGGCAATTTGAGCAAAGAACAGAACAATTTGTCTCATAATACATATGATAATGTTTGCTCAAACTGACTTTCTTTATTCACCTCTTTCCACTTTCCGGCCCACATGAATGAATGTCAGACTCTGTTTGGAACTAAACAAACTCACTTTTCCTCTGTCGATGGAAAATGAGAGGCAAAATGGCACTGACAACAAAACATCTGTGGTACTGAGCAACCATCTTCTGTACTCCCAGGCAGATTCACTTTCTTTCTTTCGGGTCAAAACACGTTACTGACCAAATATTACATCTGTGGACTATTAACTACAATGCCTTGGAGCTATATTGTGGCATAATTTTCAACATCATTTAGATTGCATTAATCCAAAAGATTGTTACATCACTAAATTAACTAAAACGCCTATGGCTACTATACAGTTTCAAGACTGCAAATATTTTCGAAAGATTTATGGAAGCAGAGACATTTAAATAAATTTGTATCAACAGAAGGTATATAGTCTCTGAAACTCTTGCTGTTTGCATGGTTGTTCCTTTTTAATCAGAAAAGCTATGCGTTGGTTGCATGTGTGCCTTTCCAAGACTTTAGTGGGTGGCACGGTCGCACAGTGGTTAGCACTGTGGATTCACAGCGCCAGGGCCCAGGTTCGATTCCCCACTGTGTCACTGTCTGTGCGGAGTCTGCATGTTCTCCCCGTGACTACGTGAGTTTCCTCCGGGTGCTCCAGTTTCCTCCCACAGTCCAAGGTTGTGCAGGTTTGGTGGATTGTACTTGCTAAATTACCCTTATTGTCCAAAAAAGTTAGGCGGGATTATTGGGTTACGGCGATAGGATGGTAGCGAGGGCTTAATGTGGTCTGAGCAGACTAGATGGGCCAAAAGGCCTCCTTCTGCACTAGATGTTCTATGTCTTCTTCCTTCCATCCTTCGTTCCTTCCTTCCGTCCTTCCTTCCTTCCTGCCTCTCTCCCTCCGTCCCACCCTCCCTTCGCTCCTACCTTACTTCCATCCTTCCTGCCTTTCCCAGTCCTCCATCACTGCTTTCTTTATTCGTTCCTTTCATCCTTCCACCAAATTTTATTTCTGCTGCACTCTTCACTTTTCTCCCCTCCCTCGTCTCTCCCGTATTTGATTCTACCTTTGCCTCCTGTCTGCATTCCTACTCGCTGTTATTTATTAATTTTTCTCTTTCTTTCTAACTTCCTTCTTTTCTTTCTTTCTTTCTTTCTTTATTTCTTTCCTTCTTTCTTTCCTTCTTCCTTTCTTTCTTAAATCCATGTTTCTTTCATCCTTCTTTTCTTTCCTTACGTCTTCCTTCATTCCGTCCTACCTATCTCCCATTCGTTTTTCCATCTTTCTCACACCTTCATCTCCTTCCTTCTTTCCCCCGTTCATTCCTGATTTCCCTCCATCCTCCACACCTCCTTTCTACCTTTAATCGCCTTCCCACAGTACACGAATTCTTCCTCCCTTCCATCCCTCCCTTGGAATATTGCCCACAATTCTGGCCGTCACACGGCCAGAAGGATGTGGAGGCTTTGGAGTGTTTACAGAGGAGGTTTTCCAGGATGTTGGCTGGCCTGTCAGTAATAGCTACGCGGAGAGGCTGCATAGACTCAGACTATTTTGATTAAAACGGCGGAGGTTTGGAGGGGGTGTGACCTGACCGACATCCACAAGATTATGAGGGGCATGGAGTGGTTGGGCAGGCACTCTTTCCCACGGTGGAGGAGTCAGTCACCAGGGGGCATAGGTTTAAGGTACGTGGGACAATGTCTCGAGGAGACGTGCGAGGCAGTTTGTTTTTACACAGAGGGTGGTGAGTGCCTGGATCACGTTGCCACGTTGTGGAAGCACATACATTCACGGAGTTTAAAAACGTTTCTCTACAAATACATGGATGGAATGGGTATAAAGGGATACGGGACAAGGAAGTGCGGAGGGTTTTGGCCAAGGTTAGTACCATAACCAGTACAGGCTTGGAGGGCCGAATGGCATGTTCCTGTGCTGTATTGTTCTTTGTTCTTTCTTTCTTCTTCCTTTTCCCCTTCCTTCTTCCCGTCCCGTGCCACTGCTTTCTTTCATTTCTTCCCTCTTTACTCGGTTCCCCATATACTTTCCTTCTTCCCTTCTAACTCATTGCCCGCAGAGAACTAAATAAATAGATACTAATGTAAAGCAAGTAATTTTATTAAATCACCAGTCTGTAACAAATGAGGAGTTTAACTTTAATTCACTTTTAATGTAATTTTATTAAACTACCAGTGTTTAATTCACGACTCGATTGTGTGAGTCAAGAGAGGTCACTTTTTCAGAAGCTGGAAATCTGATATGAAATTTAGAAATTGTGGAATAAATTACCAGTTCAGGCAGCATCTATGACAATTGCACCTCGGATGCTGTCTTTGGCGCACACTGCGAATAATGCTCAGATTTAAAATCTTAAAATTGCTTTCCTATGTTTTTGGTGAAGATTCATACTTGTTATTCGTCTGAAATTCGTGAATATTCGTTCAAGTTTTGGTTTGATGCAATCTCTCTTGCTCCTTACAGTTGAATTTAGAAAGGGCGACTGTGAAAATTCCTTTCAGAGTTGTGGGGCATTGTTCCTCCGTCTTCAGGGAATTGTACATTTGGAAATTCTGGTTTTGTGTTTAATGCCTTAGAGTTTTAGATGTTAACTTTGTTTGTTCAGTGACTGTAATCAACTCCAGGCATCATGGGACCCCGGGTCTTGACTTTCTTTCGCTCCCTCCTCATAAAGAAAGGGATTCTTTCCAAACGTGAGCAGATAATTTCTTCCACTATCAACAGCAACACCTAATTCGTCACACTTAACTGAGGACAACATGGCTCTCAGTTTTCTGATGAAGCTCAAGATTCTTTGGGCACTTAATGACATAGAAAAGATTTACTTCCCCATCTTGGCCGCGATCGGCGTCCCACGTAAGTCGTTACCTGGGTTTTGTACTTATGTCTCTTAAAGCTTTAACAGATCCAACTTATTTTCTTGCTTTCCCTGAATTACAACAGTGAAAACGTTTTAGTAATGCGAAAGATACCTCCATGGTCGGAAAGTTATTTAGAATGATTGGACTTTGCGACTCATATTTATTTAATTATTTCTTTCTATGTCTACTTTTTTCATTTTCTTTCTCTATTTCTTTCCTTGTTTATTTATTTTGATGTATCTTTCTTTCCTGGTTTATTTTTTCTTCCTTTATATCTATCTGTCAAACTATCTTTCTTTCTTTCTTTCTTTCTTTCTTTCTTCCGTACTTTCTTTCTATCTTCCTTACTTGCAATCCATCTATCTTTCCTTCTTTCTTTCAATCATTCTTTCTTTCTATCTTTCTTTCTTTATTTCATTCTTTCTTTCTTACTCTCTCTCTCCCTCTCTCTCCCTCTCTCTCTCTCCCTCTCCCTCTCCCTCTCTTACTCTCTCACTCTCTTCCTCTTTTTCATATATAATTTTATTCTTCCCTCGTTTCTCTGTTCTTTCTTAAAGTGTACATTTGACGATGGGCTATGTTGCACTGGCGTAAACTCCCATTCACTCATGTGAACACAATGGTTAATACACCTTGATGTCCGTAAGGGCAGAAGACCATACGATTAGCACAATCATCCAATAGCTGCGGCACGGCCATTCATTGGTGGTTGAGACGTTTCTCAACCACATAATCCTGCCTTCGCCCCGTAAACCCTGGTCCCAATGTTAATCAGCAACCTATCTCTCTCTGTCTTAAAGCCGCTCACTGATTTGGTGTACACAACCATCTGCGGCAGTGTTCCACAGATTCACCGTCATCTGGCTGAATAAATTCCTTCTCACCTCTGTTTTAAAGGATCGTGCCTACAGTCTGAGTCTTTACCTTCGGGTTCTTGTTTTTTCTACAAGTGGAAACATTCTCTCCATGTCCACTATTTCAAGGTCTCTCACTATCCTGGATATTGCAATGAGTTCCCCCCCTCAACCTTCTAAACTCCAACGAGTCGCCCATAATATGTTAACTTTCTGAATTCCGTCAAACTACTCCGTATTTCATTAAGTGTTTCCAGTTTGCTGTACGTACGGAGACAGGTGTTGTTTGGGAAATTTGCCCCTGATCTCATCTGGTCACATATTCAGCATGTTGTAATCATTCTGCTGAAAGAATCATTGCTACCAGGTTAATGAACATTGAACATTCTTCCAGCAGCTTCCTTTTTAAGGATTTCAACATCGTGTGATTCGTTGTCTGAAAATTTCTGTTTCCACTTCTCACAATTCTAATTTTAAGCAATTGTTCATTATTTTTAAGCTCTTGGCCTGTTTTATTTCAAATGACTGGTGCGCTTGTGCGTCTGACTGGCATATGATATGACCTTTTGACTATTGTTAATGCCATTCTTGATACAATTCTGCAGTTTCACTATTTTTTTCCATAGTACTGAAGGATTTTGTAGCTAATTCAATTGTTCTAATTCAGTGTGCAGGAGACGGAGGATACACCACATTCTCAATTGTCTTTTAAATGTAGCTAATATATAGAGCAGCACGGTGGCATCGTGGTTAGCACAATTGCTTCACAGCTCCAGGGTCCCAGGTTCGATTCCAAGCTTGGGTTACTGTCTGCAGAGTTGGCACGTTCTCCCCGTGTGTGCGATGGTTTCCTCCGGTTGCTCCGGTTTCCTACCACAGTCGAAAGATGTGCCGGTTAGGTGGATTGGTCATACTAATTTGCCTTTCGTGCTGGGTGGGGTGACTGGGTTATGGGGATAGTGTGGGGGTGTGGGCATGGGTAGGGTGCTTATTCCAAGAGCCGGTGCAGACTCGATGTGCCGAATGGCCTCCTTCTGCACTGTAAATTGTATGACACTATCGGGCCAGAACGGTGGCACAGTGGTTAGCACTGCTGCCTCATAGTGGCAGGCATACGGGTCCAAGTCCGGCGTTGAGTGACTGACTGTCAGGAGTTTGTATTTTCTACAGGAGTGCTTAATGCCCTAAATACATTTACGGTGGCATCGTGGTTAGCACAATTGCTTCACAGCTCCAGGGTCCCAGGTTCGGGACCCTGGAGCTGTCCCAGTACGTGTGTGAGCACACAAAGTGAGCACTGTTAATTAACTGAAAACCAGTTTTCTTTTTCTACGTAACCCGCTTATTTCCCATCGCCTGCACGGTGTTTAGAGCTGTTAAGCTGAACAGATAAGCCTTTCAGATCTGAAAGCAGAAAGGACTGCTTCACTCACACAAAGTGTGGCAAAATCGTACGTTTTCTCCAGGCTGTTCCGGAATAAGTTGCGGAGGCCGGATGAACGACATTTCTTTGATTGCTCTCCCTTCTCGAGCTGAATTGGAGTTGAACAATTGGAACAGGCGGTACGGTGGCACAGTGGTTAAAATTTCTCCCTTACCGTGCCGGGTACCTCCTGTTCAATCCCGGCCTTGCGTGACGATGCGGAGTTTTTGTGTTATCCCCATGTGCTCTCGATTTCTCTCACTGTTCAAAGATCTGCAAATTCGGTGTTTCGACCAATTGACCTTCAGTATCCAATGACTGCAGATTAAGTAGGGTTCTCGGGATAGGTTGGGATAGTGGTCCGAGAAGGGCTGCGATTTTTCAGGGTCAGTGCAGATCTGCTGGGACGAATGACCTGCTTCTGCACAATAGAAATTCTTTGGAAAAGTGTTTCTCCCTCACAGGCAATTACTTGAAGAAAACAACCAGATTATAATCCAATTTTCCCGCACTTGGCCTTGGCATCTCAGACCCACATCTAAACACATTTTTTAAGTGTCAAGAGAGTTACTACCTCCACCACCATTTCAGGCATTGAGGTACAGGCACTCACCACGCTTTGGAGGAAAATTATTTTACTCAGATATCCTCTAAACCTCCTGCCCCTTACCTGGGGCTGGTTTAGCACACTGGGCTAAATCGCTGCCTTTTAAAGCAGACCAAGGCAGGCCAGCAGCACGGTTCAATTCCCTTACCAGCCTCCCCGAATATGCGCCGGAATGTGGCGGTAAGGGGCTTTTCACAGTAACTTCATTGAAGCCTACTCATGACAATAAGCGATTTTCATTTTCATTAAATATGTTCCCCATTGGTCATTGCTCGCTCCACCAATGGGAAATGTTTCTTCCTGTCTAATTTATCTATGCCCCTCATTCTTTTATACATGACAATCATGGTCCCCTCAGTCTCCTCTCCTCCCAGAAAAATAAACAGCCTACCAAATCTCTTTTCATAACTAAACCGCTCCAGCCCAGGCAGAATCCTTGTCAATCTCCCCATGTTCCCGAACGGACAATCATATTTCTCCGATGATGCGGATTTTAAAATTGCAGACAAAATTCCAGCTGTGCGATAACCAACGTTTTATAGACTAACCAACGTTTTATGGAAGAGACAGGCCTATTAGCAAGCTCTCCCTCTGAGAGCTTTATTAGAGCTGAGTTTTGTAAAAGGGTGTTCCTCCACAGCATTTTCTGGGAGAGTTCCCTCCATGCCTGAATCGAATGACCGACTGCAACCTGTCCCTGGTCTCCTGTGGTTATTCGGATGAAGTCCGGCAAGATGTCTGACAACACCAGTTTAAAGTCCAACATGTTTGTTTCAAACACTTGCTTTTGGAGCACTGCTCATTCCTCATTCACCTGAAGAAGGAGCAGTGTTCCGAATGCTAGTGTTTGAAACAAACATGTTGGACTTTAACCTGTTGTTGTCAGACTTCTTACTGTGCTCACCTCAGTCCAACGCCGGCATCTCCATATCATTCATGAAGTCCAGCAGATTGGTTTCTTTTTATTTGAATTTATCTCTTCTTATTCTATTCTATTTAGTTTAAATTCACAATACATTTGAAGTCATGTTTAATTTGTGTGATTTATTACACTGATTTCACTGATTACACACCCGAACTCCATTTTTGTTCTAAAATATTCTGCAATACTATATTTCATCACTGCAGGTCCTTGACGAATATTAATTGATTGTGAAGAATATACTTATGCATATTACTGAAAATATTGCCTTGGTTTATGGGAAATACTTTAGTATTCTGGCATTGTGGTGTATAACTCTACATTCCCTTTGTGCTTTCAGTTAACGTGGTGACGATTGTGGTCATCTGTCGTGGTAAGTGTGGCCTCTCTAAATGTGTAACAAGCTACCTTGTTGCAATGGCAGTAGCGGACCTATTGGTGGTTATCATCGATCTGATACTCAGGCAGATTCCTATCGTTTATCGTGAGCAATCAACCTTTATGTACTCTGTTCGCATTTGCAATTATCATGCCGTTCTGCTTTATGCTGTCACTGACTGTTCTGTCTGGTTCACCGTCACTTTCACCTTTGATCGATTTGTGGCTATCTGTTCTCAAAAACTGAAAACTAAATACTGCACTGTGAAGACAGCCTCTATTGTCCTTGGGGTAGTGACTGCACTTAGTTGTTTGAAGAACATTTTCTGGTTTTTTATGTATACAAGTGCATATTCACTTTCTAACAGTCCTTGGTTTTGCCACGTGAAGCTTGCTGTACTTCGCTCGTTGGTCTGGTCCATCATTGAATTTATTCATTATGTTTCAAATCCTTTATTTCCATTTGTTTTGATACTGTTGTTCAATGCATTGACGGTGAAAAATATTATCGTGGCCAACAGGTCTCGCAGGCGATTCCAGTGTCAGAGCAGTGGGGACAGTACCAGTGACCTAGAGATGAGGAGACGAAGGAAATCCATGATTTTACTGTTTGTGATTTCGGGGAATTTCATAGTGTTGTGGGTCGTCTTCATGGTGTGTTCTGTATTGAAACGACTAGATTACTTGGGGCTTCCAGATCCCCTGCCAACATTTGTTCGTGAAATAGGGTTCATGCTTCAGCTCCTGAATTGCTGCACCAACACGTTCATATATGCTGTTACGCAGAAGAAATTCAGACATGAGCTGAAGAATGGAGTGAAATATCCCCTCACAATAATTGCCAGATTTCAGTCAGAAGGACTCAAACATTTTTAACATTTTTACGTATTTTCTGCGTCACAGTCCGAAGAATTCAATCCCAGTTTTACTTATTTGTGTACAACTACCTTTCCGACATGGAATTACGTTGTCCTTCGTTCACTGCTACCATGCAAAATCCTGAAAAGCCCTCCCTAACATGGGTGCACCTACATTTCATAGAATTTACAGTGCAGAAGGAGGCCATTCGGCCCATCGAGTCTGCACCGGCTCTTGGAAAGAGCACCTACCCAAGGTCAACACCTCCACCCTATCCCCATAACCCAGTAACCCCACCCAACACTAAGGACAATTTTGGACACGAAGGGCAATTTATCATGGCCAATCCACCTAACCTGCACATCTTTGGACTGTGGGAGGAAACTGGAGCACCCGGAGGAAACCCACGCACACACGGGGAGGATGTGTAGACTCCGCACAGACAGTGACCCAAGCCGGAATCGAACCTGGGACCCTGGAGCTGTGAAGCAATTGTTCTATCCACAATGCTACCGTGCTGCCCCATGGAGTACAATACTTCAAGTAGGTGGCTCACCAGCAACTGAGGGCAATTAGAGATATGCAATAATATTGGCCTTGCCAGGTATACATTTTCGATGCATGGCGTTTACAAGCTGACTCTGAGCATTTAATGAGAGGTTACTGTCGGAATGAAAACTTATTATGGTTTTCTTTTCTCGACTAATTCAAATTCCAGTCAGTGAGGGGGTGTTTGTTTCCTAAGGTTTGGCCAGTTTTTCTGATCATTGTTTTAAAAATTAATGTGTTTTGAAAGTCAGGACAGCAACCGGGAAGGAAACAATGGCAGGAAGCAGAAATTAAGACTTCAAAAGTTATTGACTTCCACACCGTCACTGGGAACTTTCGAGAAAAATATCAATTTTCTGTATTGTGTTACCATGCATCCTGCCCACTCCAGCCTCTGTTTTAATCTAAGTCTGTTATTCCGTTTGCACGCTGACTGTGAATTGATTGCACCAAAACATTCTGCCTAATACCCAGAGAACTTGTTCCTTTCCCTGTTATACAATAAAGCAGACTGAGTTAAATTGTACACTGGGCAATGAGAACATGGTTCACCATTAGACGAAAAATCTGACAAAGCACAACTATGTTTCTGAGCCAGAAAAGACTGGAATGCTACTGCATTTTTCTTGACTCTGGTGTTTTACACTCCCCAGACATGGAACGAGTACGGGGCACTGCTGCCTCACTGTTCAATGCACTCATGCATCCCATAACAGCAGCCAGCTGTATCTCCATGCCAGACACAACTGCAGACGAGAGCAGCATTCCAGTACAGCGCACTCCTGAATCTCAATGACATAAACACTTGCATTACATTACAGCATACTCCTTCACTCACAACTGTGCATTCCTTCATCACAGTACAACTCACTCTTGAATCTCAATAACACAAATCCCTGCATCACAGTAAAGCACTTTCCTTCAACTTGGAACTGTGCATTCCTTCATCACAGTAAAGCACACTCTTGATTGTCAATGGCATAAATCTCGGCATCACAGCTCAGCGAACTCCTTCAACTCAGAACTGTTCATTCCTTCTTCACATTAGAGCATACACTGCAGCCCAGTGCAACAACTGTTTAATCCAACGACAGCACGCTCCTGCATATTTGCAGCACACTCATTTTACCAATGACATCTAGGGCGGCGCAATGGTTAGCACTGATGCCTCACGGTACAGAGGTCCCGGGTTCGACTTGAAGCCCGGGTCACTGTCCATGTGGAGTTTGGAAATTCTGCCCCCGCCGCCCCCACCCCCCATGTCTGCGTGGGATCGCCCACACAACCGAAAGATGTGCTGGGAAGGTGGATTGGCAGCACTAAATTCTCCATTAATTAGAAATGTATATTTAACAAACCGATGGAAAACCGTGGTTATCAAGGAGCTGAGAAATAGAAAAACACATTATTTTTAAAAGAATGGTCTACTTACAGTGAGAAACACAAGCAATAGCGAAATAAATTCGAGGTCATGTGGAATAATGCTACATACGTTAACCAAAGTGAAATAAGGTTAATGCGACAGAAGAAAATTGAAGCCACGGCAATACAACTCAGTGTTAAGGTCTGTCCTTCCTGCAGTATGTGGGAAGTATTGGATCCTCGTTCTGTCAAGACCAGCACGTGTGTAGAAAGTGTCACCGGCTGCAATACCCTGAGTTGTGAGCTTTGGAGCTCAGGCGGTGGCTGCAGTCACTGTGACACATCCACGAGGCCAGGAACTATGCGGAGAGCATGTTCAATCACGGCCCCTCACAGCAACATCGGAGCCTTCGGCAGAAAGGGCATTGACGGCAGGTGGGCAGTCCAAGAAAACCATACATGTTGTGGAGAATCCCCTGATGTCCCGTTGATTGATCAGAGTTCCGTTTTGCATACAAGAGAGAGTGTTAATTCCTCAGAAGAGTTTGCTCAGAGACTTATCTGTGGCACCATAGACAAATCTGCTGTACGGGAGGAGGGAAAGTAGGGGATATGAACAGCAATAAAAATGCAATCGTTCAATGAGGTGTTTCTGTCTGACCATATACTTGACTCCAGGATGCTATGTTGCCTCCCTGGTGCTAGGACCAAGAATGTCACGGAACAACTTCAGCGCATTCTTCTAGAGCAGCGCGATCAGCTAGAGGTTGCCGTCCACGTCTGTCCCAATGGATCAGATAGGGAAGATTGCAAGTTCCTGAAAGCAGACTTTAGGGAATTAAAAGGGAGCTTGGAACTAATGATCGCAAAATCAGAAATCTCAGGATTACTCACTGTCCAACATGCTGATGATTATGCAAACAAGAGACTGAGGGAGTAATCCCATGGTCGTATAGGCGCCATAAGTGGGAGGACATCAGCTTTTTGATGCAGTATAACAGATTCATGGAATCAGAGCTGTGCTAGTCAAATCATCTACAGCTGCAAAGGAATGGGATGAATATATGTTAGCGTTGTTGGGGGACGTGAAGGGTGGAGGTATTAATCTAGATTAATTGAAGAGTTGGGAATCTGAAGGTAAGTTAAGAGCCTGGATCAAAATATTGGGAATCAGTGACTGACGCCGAAAAACAGACAACGCACAGATGTGTAGCAGTGCCTATATATATATATATATATAGATAGTTATATGTAAATTCAAGGATCATAGTCAATAAATCTGATGAGTTTAGGTCACTAATAGACACATGGTGGAATGATATAATTGCCACAACAGAGACTTGGCTTGAGTAGGGGAAACCATGGCATTTAGAACAAAGAACAAAGAAAAGTACAGCACAGCAACAGGCCCTTCGGACCCTCAAGCCTGTGCCGACAATGCTGCCCTTCTAATCTAAAATCTTCCACACTTTCTAATCCCATCCTATTCATGTATTTGGCAAGATGCCCCTTAAATGTCACTATCGTTCATGATCGCAAGAGTTGATACTGAGTTTCCAAGCAGGATAGGGAGTGGGGGGGGGGGGGGCACCATTATAGGATGAAGAATCAATGACAGGATGGATGATATACTAAATGTAACGTCAAATCAGGTCATATCCGTTGAGCTCAGAAATTTCTAACCGTGAATTCTCACTGCTACAACTATGATAATCCACCAATTTGCATAAATGAGTTAGAAGGGCAAATATAGTCAGATTTCTGAGTGTAAAAAAATAGGGGATATCTCTCGGGACCTCAACTACCCAAATATCAATTCGGATACAAATAGTGCGAAAGACATTTCAACTATATTGAAGATAATGTTTCTCGCCAGCACGCAATAACGCCAATGAGACGCGTGCACATCTAGATTTAACCCACGGAAATGAAGTTGGGTAAGTGGGGGAAGGGGCAGATGGAACCATTATGGTAACCATAATATAGAGGATGCACTGATACTGGAAGGTGGAGAAATTACCAGGTTCATATGGATTGTCTTCAGGCTGTTCAAGGTAGCTAGGAAGGAAATGGGCCGCCGCTTTAAGGTTCATTTTCCCATGCTCCTTCTATACAGGTGAGGTATCAGAAGGTTAGAGGCCGAGAAATGTTTAACCGTTATTTTAGGATGGTGCAAGGGATAGGCCTGAATGCTATATGCCAGACAGTCTGACTCCAGTAGTGGGAAGATTATTGGAAACAATTTTGAGAGTCAAACTGTCACTTAGAAAGGCACGGATTGATCATGGCTGGTCAGTATGGTTTAATTTGGAGAAGATCATGACTTACGAACTCCATAGATTTTTATGAAAATGTAAGAGAGGAAGATTGGTGACGGTATTGCAGTGGATATTGTCTACGTGGATTTCAGTAATGTATTTCACAAGGTCCCTCATGGCAGAATGGTTAGAAAAGTAACATATCATGGGATACAGGGGAAAGAGGCAGGTTGGATCCAAAACTGGCTCAGTGATAGGAAGCAAAGGGCAAGCATATTGCACATGAAAAAGAGATTTCAGTGATCGCCATGGGCGTCAGTGTCGAGGCCATGTTGTTTGTTGCAAATATTAATGATTTAGGCATAAATGTGGGTGGAAAAATGTTAAATTTGCAGCTGACACAGATTTTGGCCGTTGACACATCATCATCATCATAGACGTTACTGGGCAGTAGGAGACCACGCGGCCCATTAAGTCTGCATCGGCCCATGGAAAGATTACCCTGCCTAAGATCACACCTCTACACTATCCCCGTAACACAATAACCCCTCTAAACGTCTTTGGACACTGACAGCAATTAAGCCTGGCCAATCCACCTAACCAGCACATGGACTTGTGGGAAGAAACCGGAGCACCCGGACGAAACTCACGCAGGCACAGGGAGAACGTGCAGACTCCACACAGTGTCCCAAGCCGTGAATCGAACTTGGGACCCTGTAGCTGTGAAGCGACAGTGCTAAGTACCGTGCTACTGTGCTCACAATGTAGTTGATAGTGATGAGCATATCTGTCACCTCTAGAATGTTGTCAATGATTTGGTTGAGTTTGCAAAGAATGGTGAATGGTATTCCAGCCGGAAAAGTGTGAGGTAATGAATTTGGGTAGGGAAAGCAAGGCTCGGGTATATTAAATAGACAGGTAGATATTGAGAGGGGGAGAGGAAGTGGGCGACCTTGAAGTGCATGCCCACTGGCCCAAAAATGTGGCAGAACAGGTCGACAAGGTGGTCAAGAAAACATCTGGAATGTGTTTCTTTATCGGGATAGATAATGAATACAGAAGGAGGATGTATTGTTGGAACGGTCTAAACGCTATTAGACCAGAGCTGGAGACTTTTTACAATTCAGATCACCACATTACAGGGAGGACCTAAATGCCCTGGAGAGAGTGAGGAAGAGATTTACAAACATGTTGTCATGGCTTACAAATTGAGGCAATGAGGAGAGATTGTCTCGGGTTGTTATCCTTCCAACACAGGAGGCTAAGGGCAGACCTTATGGATATTTACAAAATTATGAGGGGCCTGGACAGGTTGGACAGGGAAGATGTGTTTCTTTCAGCTGTGGATCTGATAGCGGCAAACGTGAAATGAGATTGGAAAAAAAGGATCAGAGCGGACTTCATGGAATGCTCTTTTCACCCAGAGGGCGATGGGTGTCTGGAATGCACTGTCTAACTTGATGGTTGATGCTGGAATGTTCAAATCATTTAAAAGGCACTAGGCTCTGCATGGTATGGTCTGCACACTGCAATGTTGAACAAGCACTGAAAAATGTGGACCACAGTACAGCGAATTCCTGAACCTAAGTACAAAAAAGTGCTGCATCCCAATACCATGAAACATTGCCACCCAATACAGCTCATTCATGCATCCCAGTACAGCACATTCTTGCATTCCTCCATGGTATATACCTGCAAACTAGTACCGTGCGATCTTGCAAACCAGCATCATGAAACATTGCCCCGCAGTACAGCACACTAGCACACATCCTCGCATCGTGAATTCCTGCATCCCAGTCTAGCATACTCTAACATCCCATAACACTACAGTCCCGCATCAAAATATAGCATACTCCAATACCTCAGTACAGCAAACTCCCTGCTCACAGATGTACAATGTTGCATTATATTGTAGCGCAATCCGGCACACAAGTACAGTGCACTGCTATGTCTCAGTAACATTCATTCCGAAATCCAGTGCAATACACTCATATATCTGGGCACCATTCACTCCAGAATCCCAGTGTAGTGCAGTTGTGCATCGCAATATAATATAATTCAGCTTTCCAGTGTGTGTCAATATATGCGTTTGTGCTTCAGGCTGTGTGCGTTTGTGTGTGAGTCGATGAGTTTCATTGTGTTTATTCTTGTGTTTGGGTCAGTTGTGATTTCATGAGTGTGCATCTGCAAGAAGGAGTGTTAATGTGTATCTGTGAATGTGATTGAATGGTACTGTGTGTTTTATAATGAGTCTGTTTGTGTGAGAGAGAGAGAATGAGTGTACATGTGTTTGTGAATGTTAATTTGCGTGTGCATGATTGTGCGCGTCTGTATGTGAACATATGTGCATATGATGCTGCGGAAGGGAAATTAATGAGTTGCTAACTTAGATGCATGCTGGGAAATGCTTGACTATACAGTTTAACACAGCTTTTAGAACGAAAGTAAGTACGTCAGGTAACAATATTGTATATTGGACTCGGCATTATTATGATAACACGTTGTCCTCCGAAAGATAACAAAATGTATGACACGAGTTGGTTTTAACCAAGGGCAAGAACATACGTACTACGTATTTCATCGCACATACTTTCCATGTCAATTGAATATAAACATGGCTTTTTACTTCAAGCTGTTATTTCAGACTATAAAGATATGCTTCCTTCAATCGAATCACAGATTGCCGTGCACTTACAACAAAGCCAGAACATTCTCTCTCCGCAAATATATTTGTGTAAGTACATTTTCTTAACTAGAACCTCCAGGAATTTGTCTGTATTATAATTTCTACGACAAATTGGCGTCGTCTCAGCTGAAAGGGAGAGAGCCTTAACGGGACCCCAGCTGAAAGGGGGATCTGCTGCTCGGCAGACTTAATTACTGGCCGGTGACTCATGCTAGGGTGAATTATCTTAATTTATAAATTAACGATAGCTGCATGGGAAGAAAAAAGGTCCCTTAGAGACTAACATTGAAAAAAAGAGACTTCAAAGTTCGTGAAAGGATAAACACCGGTGTGCGCCCCCAGTAGTATTTGTAAATGATTTCTGCGGTCGTTGCTATTGTTATATATATGATCTAAAGTATTTTGCAGAATGAGCGATGATCAATAAACTCGATTCCCCCTCACAGGTCGTCCCGAAGCATCGATAAGGGCATCAGGAGCGAGAAAGAAGGTGAACTCCTGAAAGAAGACAGACAAGGGAATCAAAATGAGTAAGATAATGAAAATAAACAATCGTGAAGCAACGGAAAGTGGTTGGTAAACCTATATGACCCTATAGGAACCTGATGAAGCTGTCCCCCTCTCGGAAAAAGACAGGGGAGTAAAAGTAAATAGAAGATTAAGGTAAAAGCGGAACAGTTGGGTACCTTTCCAAAAGGGAAATCAGATTTTCTATCGCCGTGAGATAAGGCTAATGGTTAACTGTGATATTTTTGAGTTGAGTGTGTGTTTTTGTTAACCAATTAATTTTATTCAAAGCATGAAGTGCTAAGTGAGTTGTATTTTTTATCTTCTGTTATTGTGAGTCAGAGATTATAACTTCAGTGATTTGTGTTGAGATTTCTCTAATTCACAGAAACAGTGGAAATTAAAATCAGTTTAAAAGAAGGAAAATGCCTTTACGAATCAAAGTAATTGAACATGAATAAGCTTTTAGATCAAGTGAAGAGATGCAAATGGCATCATTCCAAGTTCTGCGCCCCCTTAGGTTCTGCAGGAAACATTAACCATTTCAGCAGATAATTGACCTTTTCTGAATTGACAAAGAAAAATATACATCTCCAAGAATAGCTAATGCGCGTATCGAATCAATCATTGGTAATTGAGTTACATGTGTGGTATTCATGACCCCCTCCCAGGAGATGGTTTGCTGCCTTGAAATTATGCTTATGGTGCATCTTGGCCAGCTTTGAAAGATGGGATTATAGTCCCAGCCGGCATAAATGGCGGCTGGGTTCCCAATAATGATAATCACTTGTATGAACACTGGTTTGAAAATATAGAAAAGAGGCTCTCATGCAAGGGGCCAATAAACATGTAACCCCGCGAAGGATGTACCCCACCTCGCGACACCTTCCCCTATTAGGCAGACAGACACTCTGCAAATTAGGAGCGGGAGTACTTTGCATTGATAATGGAATGTTTATAGAACTGTCTCAAAAACGAGCTCACAAGCTGCAAAATTTAACAACTTCTGAGCCTGCGCCCGATCGCTCTGTGTCTGTGTTGTATGCTGGCCGTTGAACGTTAACCCTTACACTACCACTGTTAAAAGAAGAACTGCGGGAAGTCTTACAAAAGATTAATGACCCTGAGGCACAGCTATTAAAACACCTGACAGAGTCCAGCCGAGAGAATATCGTGACCCACTGCAGGGTTGGTATGCTCGTGAGGATGAGCACACGTACAATTTAAAAAGGCAAAGTAACTTCGGACAGCAGACCTCATTGCATATCACTCCTTTTTATTTTCCAGTATTGTGGGGTTAGGAATGTTAGTACAGTTGGCTCATAGTCAGAGGGACCTTTTTAGGATGGGTTTAATTTCAGAACCCCATTTAACATTGGCCGTAAGACATCCCGCTAAGGCAAAGCCTATAGGAGAACTGATCAAAGAGGACAAAGGAACAACGAATGACATGAGATTAATACTGAAATGGACGGACGAAATTGGCTGATTGAATTTTATGTCAAACAGGAGGGCAGAGTGACCTCAAACATTTTGTAACTTGAAACAGCGATGATTAGCGCCCGTGACTTGGGGCTTCCTAATTTCTCAAGCCCTTTATATTTATATGAATAAAGCAGGGGGATTTGCCACAGGGGTCCGGGTGTAAGAGCATGCAGGAGGGAGAAGAACCTCTGCCTTTTACTCGGTGATCCTGTGTGCCATGGTAAGGGTATGCCAAGTTGCTTCAGAACCAAAGTAGGCACAGGAGCTAAAAGTGGGTTGCTATCAAGACAATCATCAAATCTAGATCTACCCAAGTACCCGCGCAGTAAGCCCCAGAAGTCTGTTTTTGCAACTATGTCCCCTTGCCCATGGGAAAGCATCTGTTGGAAAAAGAACAAAGAACTTAGAACGAAGTAAAGTACAGCACAGGAATAGGCCCTTCGGCCCTCCAAGCCTATGCCGACCATGCTGCACGTCTAAACTAAAATCTTCTGCACCTCTGGGCTACGTATCGCTCTATTCCCATCCTATTCATGTGTTAGTCAAGATGCCCCTTTAACGTCACGATCGTCCCTGCTTCCACCACATGCTCCGGCAGCGAGTTCCAAGCACCCTCTATCCTCTGTGTAAAATTCGTGTCTCGTATATCCCCTATAAACCTTGCCACTCGCACCACAAACATATGACCCCTAGTAATTGAACCCTCCAGACTGGCAAAAAGCCTCTGACTATCCACTCTATCTATGCCCCTCATAGTTTTGTACACGGCTATCAGGTCGCCCCTCAACCTCCGTCGTTCCAGTGAGAACAAACCGAGTTCATTCAACTCTCCTCATAGCTAATGCCCTCCATACCAGGCAACATCCTGGTAAATCTCTTCTGCACCCTCTTTAAAGCCTCCATCCTTCTGGTGGTGTGGCGACCAGAATTGAATACTATCCTCCAAGTGTGGCACAACTAAGGTTCATTACTGCTGCAACATAAGTTGCCATTTTTTATACTCAATGCTCCGGCCAATGAAGGCAAGCATGCCGTGGGCAGCACGGTAGCATGGTGGTTAGCATAAATGCTTCACAGCTCCAGGGTCCCAGGTTCGGTTCCCGGCTGGGTCACTGTCTGTGCGGAGTCTGCACGTCCTCCCCATGTGTGCGTGGGTTTACTCCGGGTGCTCCGGTTTCCTCCCACAGTCCAAAGATGTGCGGGTTAGGTGGATTGGCCATGCTAAATTTCCCGTAGTGTCCTTAAAAGTAAGGTGAAGGAGGGTGGTTGTTCGGTTACGGGTATAGGGTGGATACGTGGGGTTGAGTGGGGTGATCATTGCTCGGCACAACATCGAAGGCCGAAGGGCCTGTTCTGTGCTGTACTGTTCTATGTTCTATGTTCTATGTATGCCTTCTTAACTATCTTATCCACCTGTGTTGCCCCTATCAGTGACCTGCGGTCATCAGCAAGACGATGACAGATTCCAAATCTCTGAGGTGCGATACATCGGGGTGTCCTAGCGCATGAATCACAGTGTGCAGGCACAGCAAGTAATTGAGAAATCTAACAGAACGTTTAACTTTACTGAGAAGAGTATTCAATAAAAAATTAGGGCGGTTACACTTCAGTTGTACGAGCTAGACAACATTTGGAGTACTCTGGACCACATTGGTCACTTTATTTATGGAAGGATGTAAATTGGAAGTCATTCACAGAAATGTATCAGAATAATATCCGGATTGCGTCCCATGAGGGAAAGCTGGAATGGTCATATGTACCATATCCACGACAGTGTAAAGAGAAAGAGGCGACTTTATTGAAACTTATCAGATCCAGAAGGGTCTTGAAAAGGTGCATGTGGAGAAGGTTTTTTCTCTTGGAGGAGAATCTTTAATTGGGGGGGGGGGGTGGTCACTTTTAAAAATAATGAGTCCGCCGTTAGAAAGCTAAATGAGGATGTTTTGTTTACTCTGAGAGGGTCGTGAGTCTTGATAACTTCCTTCCTTTCAAAGGGGGTTGAAGGAGTATCTTTGAAACCTTTTAAGGCAGAGATTGATATCATCTTTGTAAGCAGGGAGTCCAGAGGTGATTGGGAGCAGGCCTTAAGCAGAACTGAGGTTACTATCAGATCAGACATGGTCTGATTAAACAGTGGAGCGGAGTCGAGAGGAGGAATAGCACATTCCTGCTCCTTCTACGTATTTTCGTCCTAAAAACAGATGGAACTCCCAAACGATTGTCACAGTAAATATTGGAAAGATGCGTTCACTGGAGAGGGAATGTTGAAGCAGGGAACACAGTTTCAGCAGTAAGATGGTGACGAGGATGAATGTCTTCTCTCAGTTAGAAATTCCCATTCCCACAGGGAAGTGGGGGTGCCATTGAATATTTTCAATACTGAATTAGAGCGGATTCAAGTAAAAATGGAATCCAGGATTTTAGGGAGGCAGACAGGCGGATCACCAATCAGGTCAGCTATGATCTTATTGAATAGCAGAGCAGGCTCGAGTGGCCGAATGGCCTCTTGGTGTTGCAATTTTATCTGGCCATTTTGCGCCTGCTCAGTTAATAAAATACAAATTGAATTATTAATTAATCTCAGAATAAATCATGAAGGAACGTGGGAAATATTAAAGCATCAATACCATGGGAATGGCTTTGGGAATAAAGTGGTTTCTGAAACAGTTATAAAAACAGTGAGAATAGAAATAACAAAAGACGAAGAAAATTACAGCACGCGAACAGGCCCTTCGACCCTCCCAGCCTGCGCCGATGCAGATAGAACATAGAACATAGAACAGTACAGCACAGAACAGGCCCTTCGGCCCTCGATGTTGTGCCGAGCCATGATCACCCTACTCAAACGCACGTATCCACCCTATACCCGTAACCCAACAACCCCCCCCCCACCTTAACCTTACTTTTTACGACACTACGGGCAATTTAGCATGGCCCTGGAGCTGTGAAGCATTTATGCTAACGACCATGCTACCGTGCTGCCCCTTTATATTTCTTAATCAGTCTGATCCTTTATGTAAACCTGTCGCCTGTTTTCCAAGGATCTATTTCCCTCTGTTCCAGGCCCGTTCATATATCTGTCGAGATGCATCTTAAATTACGCTATCGTGCCCGCCTCTACCACCTCCGCTGGCAAAGCGTTCCTGGCAGTCACCACCCTCTGCGTAAAAATATTTCCACGCACATCTCCCTTGAACTTTCCCCGTCACACCTTGAAAGCGTGGCCCTTTGTAATTGACACACTCACTCTTGCAAAAAGCTTGTTGCTGTCCACCCTGTCTATACCTCTCATAATTTTGTAGACTTCAATCAAGTCCCCCCTCAACCTCCGTCTTTCCAACGAAAAGAACCCTAATCTACTCAAACTTTCTTCATAGCTAGCACCCTTCATTCAAGGCAACATCCTCGTGAACCGCCTCTGCACGCTCTCTGAAGCATCCACATCCTACTGGTAATGTGGCAACCAGAACTGCATCCAGTATTCCAAATGTGGCCGGAACAAAGTCCTATACAACTGTAACATGACCTGCCGACTCCTGTACTCAATACCCCGTCCGATGAAGGCAAGCGTGCTGTATGCCTTCTTGACCACTCTATCGACCTGCGTTGCCACCTTCAGGGGACAATGGACCTGAACTCCCAGATCTCTCTGTACATCAATTCTCCCCACGACTCGTCCATTGATAGTATAGTCCGCTCTTGAAATGGATCTTCCAAAATGCATCACCTCGCAATTGCCTGGATTGAACTCCATATTCCATTTCTCTGCCCAACTCTGCAATCTATCTATATTTTGCTGTATTCTCTGACAAGCTCTCTCACTATCTGCAACTCCATCAATTTTACTATCATCTGCAAATTTACTAATCCGACCACCTGTATCTTCGTCTAGATCATTTATGTATATCACAAACAAAAGTGGTTCGAGCACGGACACCTGTGGAACACCATTTGTCACCTTCTCCATTTTGAGAAACTCCCTTCCACCACTACGCTCTGTCTCCTGTTGCCCAGCCAGTTCTTTATCCATCTAGCTAGTACACCCTGAACCCCATACAACATCACTTTTTCCATCAACCTGCCATGGGAAACTTTATCAAACGCCGAACTGAAGTCCATGTGTATGACATCAACAGCCCTTCCCTCATCAGTTAACTTTGTCATTAATTCATTAGGTTTGAAATACATGACCTTCCCTGCACAAAGCCATGCTGCCCATCACTGATAAGTCTATTGTCTTCCAAATGTGAATGTATCTTATCCCTCAGCATCTTCTCCAACAGTTTGCCTACCACTGACGTCAAGCTCACAGGTCTACAATTCCCTGGATAATCCCTGCTACCTTTCGTAAACAAAGGGACAATATCAGCAATTCTCCAGTCCTCCGGGAGCTCACTCGTGCTCAAGGATGCTGAAAAGATGTCTGTTAAGGTCCCAGCTATTTCCCTCGCTTCCCTCTGTAACCTGGGATAGTTCCCATCCGGACCTGGGGACTTGTCCAACATCATACGTTTTAGAATACCCAAAACTGCCGCATTCATTATGCCGACTTGACCTGGAATATTTAAACATCCATCCCTAACCTCAGTAAGAAGTCTTACAACACCAGGTTAAAGTCCAACAGGTTTGTTTCAAACACGAGCTTTCGGAGCACGGCTCCTTCTTCAGGTGAATGAGCCTGAAGAAGGAGCCGTGCTCCGAAAGCTCGTGTTTGAAACAAACCTGTTGGACTTTAACCTGGTGTTGTAAGACTTCTTACTGTGCTCACCCCAGTCCAACGCCGGCATCTCCACATCATCCCTAACCTCAACATCCGTCATGTCACTTGATGAAAACGGATGCAAAGTACTCATTAAGAATCTCAACTATTTCCTCTGACTCCACGCAAAAAAATCCTCTTTTGTCTTTGAATGGGCCAATCCTTTCTGTAGTTACCCTCTTGCTCATTATAGACGAATAAAATACTTTGCTATGTTCCTTCACCCTGTTAGCCAAATATATTCCCTGACCCCTTTGAGCCCTCTTTATTGCACTTTTGAGACTTGTTCTACTGTCCCGATATTCCTCCAAAGCTTCATTAGTTTTTAATGGGGCAGGAGTCTGCCTTAAAAAGGGGCAGCACGGTAGCCTTGTGGATAGCACAATCGCTTCACAGCTCCAGGGTCCCAGGTTCGATTCCGGCTTGGGTCACTGTCTGTGCGGAGTCTGCACATCCTCCCCGTGTGCGCGTGGGTTTCCTCCAGGTGCTCCGGTTTCCTCCCACAGTCCAAAGATGTGCGGGTTAGGTGGATTGGCCATGATAAAATTGCCCTTAGTGTCCAAAATTGCCCTTAGTGTTGGGTGGGGTTACTGGGTAATGGGGATAGGGTGGAGGTGTTGACCTTGGATAGGGGGTAGGGTGCTCTTTCCAAGAGCCGGTGCAGACTCGATGGGCCGAATGGCCTCCTTCTGCACTGTAAATTCTATGTAAATCTATGTAAATCGCCTATATCTTACGTATGCTTCCTTTTTCATCTGAGCTCGTCTCACAATTCCACCCGTCATCGATGGTTCCCTCAACTTGCCATTTATATCCCTCATTTTCACAGGGACATGTCTATCCTGCACTCTAATGAACCTTTTCTTAAAAGAGTCGCACATTTCAAATGCGGATTTGAAACTATTCCCAATCTACATTCCCTAGCTCTTGCCGAATTTTGATATACTTGGCCTTTCCCCAATTTAGCACTCTTCTTTTCGCACCACTCTCGTCTTTCTCCATGAGTATTCTAAAACTTACAGAATTGTGATGGCTTGTCCCAAAGTAATACCGACTGAACTTCAACCACCTGGCCGGGATCATTCCCCAATACCAGGTCCAGTATGGCCCCTTCCCGAGTTGGGCTATTTACATACTGATGTTAGTGATGAGGTTTAAAAAACACTTTACTTACCTGCTTTTCACTGTGGGATCTGTTCATTCGGTGTTCTGAAATAATAAACGTAATCAGTACTTCAAACAAAGGACATTAAACAAAGGTTCATTAAAATATCGGTATTAATCATCAATATTCACCTGATCAGCCACAACATGAATTCCAAATCCAAATGAGGATGAATATTCTACGCCGGATCATCGAGTCAGTATCGGTAAAGGATAAACATGCTCAATCCTGACAGACACAAAACAATTAGAAACTACTGCTGGGTCAAATGATTATTTATGGGAATATTTCAGAGGAAACATGACCCAATTCTGAACACAAAGCAGGAAAATCCGTGCTGAAAATTTTCTGAAAGACTCCTCAGGAACCCAAGTCACGGAATCTTCAGCAGACTGGTGAGGAATGGAAGGTGGGAGACAAGAGCGAGATACATTCAGGTTGTTGTGAAGAGTCTGGTTACAGGAATCACTGGCAGCACGAGTTGTGAAATTAACTGTACTCAGAGCTTGACGTTTTCTGAGTAAATGCTTGACCTTCCATTGCGAAGGAGCGGGGGAGTAAACTTGCAGCAGAGAACGGGTCTGGCAACAACGAGGCGCATTGTCTGTGACCGCAACTGTTTGTTGTGAGCGTTAAAAATACCTCGCCCACAGCCCATTTGGAGCTTTGCAAAGCGCATTGAGGTCTGACTGTCAGTGCCCGAGATTGTGGCCACTCTCTGCTTGAGATGGAAAATGATGTTCGAGCCAAAATCAGCTCTCTGTGGTTTTCCTGTTTTTACAGTTGAGGCGCTTCACCCACAGAACTGCATTCAGAGGTCACACACTGGCAGTCAATGTCAAACTGTAGACAGAATGCGGGGTTACCGCCCAGAGTGGATTCAACTAAACCGAGAAAAGGCTGGTGTACAATCATGCTCATTAACAGTGTATTAATTAATGTTATACCGATTTCCTTTTTTCCCTCGCCTGTCTGAGATTTGAATCAAATTAACGGATCCTCAACTTTATTCACAATTGCACAATGCCTTCATGAGCGTCTTACTGGCATCGCACCGTGTAATATCGACACAGAGAACACGGCAACACACGAAGGGAGATGGGAACAAGACACCAATTGTCCTCCTAACCGCACACTGGCCTGCGACTTTATCGCCATTCCTTTATGTCTCTGGATCAAACACCTGGAGAAACGAGCCTGGAGGTTGGTATGCCGACACGCCATGGACTACAGAGGTGAACAAACCAGCCCCTGATCCCCTTCCAAAATAACAATAAAAAATGTATCATCGTAACAGGCCCTTCGGCCCTCCACGCCTGTTCAGAGCATTTGTCCTAACTAAAACAAACTGCTGCCCTTACACTTATTCCTCTATTTCCCCTTCTTCATCTGCCCATCCAGATGCCTCTTAAATGACGTTGATGTGCCTGATTTCACCACATCCTCTCGCCGCGCGTTGCAGGCACCCACCGCTCTCTGCATGATAAACGTACCTCACACATCGCCATTAAACATAACTCCTCACACCTTGAACATGTGGCCCCTTGTAATTGAAATGAAATTGAAATCGCTTAATGTCACAAGGAGGCTTCAATGAATTTAGTGTCAAAAGCCCCTAGTCGCCACGTTCCGGTGCCTGTTCGGGGAGTCTGGTACGGAAATTGAACCGTGCTGCTGGCCTGCCTTGGTCTGCTTTAAAAGCCAGATGTTTAGCCCTGTGCTAAACCAGCCCCACACGTCCACGCTTGGAAAAGAGACTGAGTTTACACCCTGTCTATTTCTCTCAGAATGTAGAGACATTTAGGGATGGACAATTATTGCCGCACTGACCAGCGATGATCACGTTCTATGAACGAACGAATATAAATTGGTGACCTATTGCTTTCAACAGAAGATCAATGCAAATCTTTGTATTTCTAAAAAAGTACATTGGACAACTTTCATTCACTAAATCTTAATTTCCCTCCTCTAATGTCTTTCCTTACTGCAGCTTCTAAGAAATGTACTCTGTCCGGCATGGACTGAATTTCCACTTATAATGACTTCCAAATGTTTTCTAAGGCATATATTTAGGAAACTGTGGGGGATTGTATTGGGAACGTCGACCACCAGAAACCTTTATTCGCAGATTTACGAACAGATGGCATGCAGGCTAAATGAACTCGAGTATTTTCCCAGTTCACCGTTTAATAATGTTTACTATTTTACCTAAAGGGTAAATGTTTTTATCTTAACCCTTGCGGAAAGCAAGTCGTTTCTGCTCGAAATTTTGTTTAAGAAGAAGCCACTCAGTCAACATCAGAATCTGCGAGTGAGCACGGCTCAGAATCGAAATACAACCCAGTTGACGAGAGGCCCAAGGTTCTAGTCTGTCCCTTATGCTACTCAAAAGTTTTATTTATTCGATTTGTGAATGATTCGAAAGCAACGGCCATTTTCATGATCTTGTTGGTGATATTCACTAGAAAAACACAAAGAAGGCTGCAGAAGAAAATTATTCTAATTCAGTTGAATTGCTTTCATATTTTGGTCCTTGTTTCGGAAACCCGGACTAACTGCAAATTACTGGCCCCCCAAAATGCAAAAAGGATATTGGCAATGCAGCAAACACGATTTACAAGAATGAGAGCAGGGCCAAAATGTCATTAATAATTAAAAATAAGGAACAGGCTGGTGATTGTTGAACTGGCGAAGACAAGGCTGAGGGTAGACCTGGTAGATGTCTGACAAGTTGGATCAGCAACATGATGCCAATGACAATCTGGCATGGATAAACTTGAGTTAATTACTAACTACAATATTCAGCATAGATCCCTGCAGTTATTATTCCGCCCCGACTCTGAACTACAGCCAATCATATTGTTGTGAGGTCGTCTGTTTCTTGTCAGCTGTGACACACAGGCGGTGACGGGAGTGCAAATGAACGTCATATTCACCAAGACACCGCTCACAGAATGGTGTCATACTTTCCAGAGAACACATCGTCATCGTTTCCGCTGGATCTGGCCATGAGCTCGGGTCAGTCTGTGGCCACTCCGGCCGCAGTAACAAGCGAGTGAGAGCGAAAACGGGGAGCAGTCTCCGGATCAATATGGCGAAGGAACATTTCCACCTGACACTCATTTTCCTGGTGCTGAGGGGTTACGGTGAGTAACCGGCGGTGGGAAATATAACCGGAATTCCCTTCGTTCAGTAAAATGTGAGAATGCGTGTTTCTTGAAATAAAACTGTGATCCACTGATCAGGTGAAAAGATTTCACCAGTTAGTGCCAGTGTGTTTACTGCTTTCTATTACAAAACCGAAGATAAATAAATTGAAGAATAAATCTTACCAAAAGCTCTGTAAAACAACAATGAGATAGTTCTTTAATTACAGCTGAAGCGTTTCAAAGCGGATGTTTCAATCTCTCATTAATCATTGATAACGAAAAAATAATCTCTTTAGTTACAGACTCCGAGTCCACTCTGTCTCACATACCATTAACAATGACGGCTGAAGTCGGGCAGATGGTGGAATTAACCTGTCATTACATTTACGAAGTGGAAGTGGTGTCTAGCTATGGCTGGTATAAACAAGGAGTTGGTGAAGCACCGAAAGCAATCGACATTTCATCCTGTAGCGGGGCGGATTGTAAGTTCGTTTCTAAAAAAGGCAACATCAAAAATATACTGATTCTGGAAATCCGCAATGTCCAGGCGAATGATTCGGGTTCCTACTACTGTGCTTATATGTATAGCAATGCACCGCTCCAGAAAGCAGCTACACTACTGGTTGGAGGTAAGACAACAATTGAAATGAATTCTGATCATGTACGGTATTATCATTTTGTGTGAATCAATCGTTGACTATGTCTCAATCTGTGCAGACAGTTCCACCAGTAAGTCGGCGGTGCTGATATTTGTGCCACAGGGGGAGGAGAATTCCAGGGAGACCGTCCCCTTGGTGTGTTTGGTCAGTGGACTTTCTTCGAACCGGATTGTTATTTTCTGGAATATTTCCGGCCTCGTGGCCGAGGGATCGAGCGATCCCGGTACACTGGAGGAGGACGGGACCTACAGCATCACCAGTCAGATCATGGTGTCGATGGATATGTGGAGAAACTACGCTGTCTGTACTTGTGTTGTTCAACTGGGGTCTCCAAACAAAAATTGGTCAAAGAGCGTGTCTTTCCCCAAAGCAGAGACAAGGACAGGTGAGTTGGCGATCTTCACAATACTGGTTTGAATTCTAATTATAATCAATAAGAACGATTAGCTCGAAGCTAAGACTTTGAAGCCCGTTAAATAAAATCAAAGGCTTTCCAATATTTATCCCGATAGCGTTGTCACATTTTCCGTTGAAACTAGGATCTGGTTTTCCGTTCCGAAGTTATTGAACTTGCATCAACCGCCCATTTCACGCAGTGGGCATTGGAATGGAGTTGTGATCAGTTCTCCACTGGATGGGCTTCACAAACAGAAACCAGAAAATTACTTGTTTTCTGAGACATTCATTTACTTTCTCTGAATCTCATTTTCCAGAACCCATCATCCGTGTAATATCTGTTTTATTGGTTTAATCCTGCTTCCTGAGTCCTGCAATGTTTTAGAACATTAAACTCTGGGTCTAATTGTTCACAGAAATGTCAGTTTCAGAAGTTATCCCAAGTGTATCACACAGACTTTGCTTGGGCAGGCGAATCGGAGCTTTATTGTCACAAACCATTGACAGGGGCAGGGCGATTACTAATGCATGCAAAGCTCTCGACATTAGCAATAAGTCAGAGATTACAAGAAGAAGCGAGCTGTGATGAACATTAACAAAACTCAGGTTCAGCATCAACTGTAGTATTACGTCCCATCTGGGCACCAGAATGTCTGGAGAATGTATTAGAGACAGTGCAGAAAAGATTCAAATGAATGGTATCACGGGTGGCAAAATTAATTCACGTGCATACCCGATAGACACTGATACTGTTCTGCTTGGAGAAGAGAAGTTTGAACAGATATGTGATAGATTCCCATGAATGGTTCCTGGGTGAAAAAAAAATTGACCGAGCTGCTCTTTCTAATTGCTTTGTCTCTGTAGGATGGTGCATTGAAATGATTAATGTTGTGAGAATGGCGGTGGCGATCCTAGTTCTCCTCTTGGTCCCCATTTTCATTTGGATACATCACAGCGGCAGATCAGGTGAGGGTTAATGTTGATCAAAGACATGTTCATAACGTTTTGTGTAATGTGATCCCCTTCTCGAAGTTTCAAATAGCTAATTACACATTCTTCTTTCAGAAGAATGGGCCAGGAGATCGCAAAATGAATAGTGAGTAAAAGCACATTAGCAAAATTTATCACGAACATTCCTTTTGCATTGAAGCGCTGTGGAAAACCTTGGTCAACCCCATACTTATTCCAATTATACACTTTAGCATTTTTCTTGATCTTTTGAGATTGATTAGAAGATTATTCGAAAATCTCTTCCTCAGCTGTTTCATACTAATGAGCCTGGATTTAAAAGACATAACAGCTGTTTCATATATTTCTCCTCATGAAATCTTGCATAAAATATTCAAAGCAAAGAGTGTAATGACCAACATAATAGTAATTTGAACAGAAATGTTGCCGCATTTTAAACATATCATGAGTCAAATTGAAATGGTTCTATAGTGAATTTCCAATGCTCAAAATGTTTTATGACCAGACATCTGCCTGTTGGTCAGAAACAAAACTTCAACTATTATTTATTGGTTCAGATTTCTGAAATGTGTAGATTTGAATTCCTGTAGGCTCAGGTGTTCGCAAATCTGTTCTTCGGCGAAAAATGAACTCATAATCTATTTTTGGCCGTAAAGGGCTTGACGTGAAAGCGTGTGCTTGACGAAAACCTGGAAACTGTCGGGAGGATAGAGATAGACTTCAAGACGACATCGACTTATTTGTGGAATGGGCAGTCATGTGGAACGCCACCTTCAATGAACAAAAGGCATGAAGTTGTTCGATCTGGTTTAAGAACACAGAAAGACAATATAAAATCAATGATGCGATTCTGAAAGTTGTGCAGCAGCAGAGCGATCTGAATGTAGAAGAGCCGGAACCATTGACTGTGGCCGAGCTTCTTGTGAGAGGGTTTGATAAAGCCGAGTGTGTCCTGGGATTTATTGCTCGTGCGTTAGTACACAAAAAAGAGGACGTTTTAAAACTTGCATTTGTAAAAATAAATATTTGTTCATTGGATTCTTAGCACTTTGGATAATTCTGTTAGGATTGTGGAATATGACAAAAGATATTTGAAGGAACGACAAGATCACCTAGAATAAACCTTGAGTGATGTTGGAGATCAGAGATGCTGGGATCTGTGTGTAATAGATTAATGGAATCAGAGAATCTGTACAGTGGAGCCGGAGGCCTCTCTTCCCATCGAGCCTGCACCGACCCTTGAAAAGATCAGCCCACCAATTCCAACCAGAATTTATCCCAGTAACCCAGGAATCCCACCTAACCAATCCACAGCACCTGCACATCTTTGGACTTTGGGAGAAAACCGGAGCACGCGGAAGAAACCCACGCAGACAGTCACCCGAGGCGGGAACTGAACCCAGGTCCCTGGCGCTGTGAGGCAAAAGCGCGAACCAATATTCCGCCATGTCGCCCCACGCTGGAATACAGCTACAGCAAGTCTTTAGGAAAGGTAATCCAATGTTATCAGTCATTGCGAGGAAAACAAAGACAAAAGTAGGAAGCTGATGTTTCAGTTAAACATAGAAACATCAAGACTTCATCTGGAATTGTATATGCAGCATTGATCACCTTATTCATGGACGGAGTTAACTGTGTCGGAAGTATTTGAGGGAGGTTTACCGGACTATTAATAGGACAGGGCGGGTTGTCTTATGAGGGCAGACGAGCCTTTTATCCATTGGAGGTTTGAAGTAAAAGGGTTAAAATGCGAGCTTATTGAAGCAACCAAGACCCAGTGATCTTGACAGGGTGGATCTGGAAGGGATTTTCCTCTTTTGGGAGAGTCTGGAGAGCCGGAACCCGGGATGATTGCTTCAAAATACGGGTCTCCAAGTTAAAACGTAGATGAGGCTGTTATTGATCTGTGGTTCGTGAGCATTCGGGTTACGCACCCTGAAAAGACGTTTGAAACAGAGTCCTTGAAAATACATGATGTAGAATTCATGGGAAGAGGGTGACCGGTGATCTATGGTAGGCGGGATGAAGACTTCAGTTTACGATGAAATCAGCCACGAGCTAATTCAACGGCGGAGCAGGTTCCAAGGACCCAATAGCTCTTTGGTCGGATGTTCACATTGCGTCTAATTTTGGGCTGTCAGGTTTTAGCAAAGCTGCAGAGGCATTCGAGAAAATCCAACCATATTTGTTAAAGGGATGAGGAAATTCAGTTAGGTGGAGAGGAGAAACGTGCGCTGTATTCCTTAAAGAAGGACCTTCGTAAGGAGATCTGAAAGAGATGTTCAATGTGATGAGTGGTCTGGAGTAAGTTAAGGAGACACTGTCCTCATTGGCAAAAGGGGCAGCAATCAGTGCGGTCTTTGTTCAGCATAGTTGGTCCAGTTTACAAGTAAGAAATAGGCATGAAAATACTTATTTTTGAATTACATATACAGAGGCAGTTTCGAGTCACACATGAGATCGTCTGCAATTCTACGGGGAAAATCAGATAGCAGAGCAGAATAAATGAGCTGGTCCAGCAGAGAGCTGACGTGAACATACGATGCCTCCTTCCGTACTATCTTTGACAATAACTTACAAATAGACAAATACATTTTGGCAGTTGGAATAGCAGATGGATGGGAGACAGCGGCGAGGACTGGGTTGCGTGTGGATCGTCAATGTTCATCTATTAGATTAACAGTATTGCGGGATCTTTGGCATACCAGTGGACATTGGCGCATCGGAAACACGAACGAATTGGGGGGATTTATCCAACAGCGTCACTTTGTTCAATTATAGATTTGACAGACGAGAGTAAGTTTCAATTCAAGGCTTAACCATTAATACGCAGGTGAATACTGTCAGTGGGAAGCAAAGTGACATATCTGAGTGTAAAATAGGTCAGTTGAATAAATTAGTTTGAATAATACACAGGTCTATTGCTTTTTTGTGATAGTGCAAGATGCCAAATTTTGCATATTTGCCACGGGTGACAGGAAGGGGTGCACAGTGCTAGAGACTCCGAAATTTATCAAATCCATAGTTCCACGAACTGGACGCAGAACTCACACAGTCTGACAATAGAATGGATCGTTAAATGTTCTGGATAGAGTGATCCCGTCAGTATTCTAACGGTTCCTCGTTCGAATTGAAGTGTCCAGCTTTCTGAAAATTCAATGTCTAAAATGAGTCCAAAACCATTCACTAACTCAGGCAATTCCTCTGTAATTCCTTTCCGGTGACAATATTGTCCAAATTGAAAAATAATTTGATAGGTGCAGATTTGACAGGAACTCGCCCAAGAAGGATGAGATGAATACTTGAAGGATAACATTTAAAAAAAAAATTAGAGTACCCAATTATTGTTTCCAATTAAGGGGCAATTTAGAGTTGCCAATCTATCTATCCTGCACATCTTTGGGTTGTGTTGGTGAACCCCACGCAGACACGGGGAGAATGTGTAAACTCCACATGGACCCAGGGCCGGGATTCGAACCCAGGACCTCGACGCCAGAAGCCGCAATGCTAACCACTGTGCCACCGTGCTGCCTTGAAGGATAACATTTTAAATGCGATCTGGGAAAGAGAATAGTGCAGTGCGAGTAATTGTGTGGATGTTTGCAATATACAACAAAGGCACGGCGAGCCAATGGCCTCGCTCCTATTGGCTTCAGTCTGAGATTCTTTCCACCGGGTTTTCGGAACGATATCTGTCGTTGAACGATCATCGAATACTAATATTTCTTATATTTTCCAGTCTCAAGGTTCCCTCTCCGGGTCCCTGGAGTTTGCTGCATTGAAAAAAAATCAAATCTGGTGGGTCGCAAACGAGACTCCTAACGGCTTATCTGTAATGAATTTTGGAGAAAAGAGGATTTGACAAAGACAATTGCCTTTCGGAAATAAGCATGGGGCCAAACAGGCACCTTCAAAGAAGTAAACAAATGAGTACAGGTGCATCAAATTACACAGACTAGGTTATTCTGGGAAATGTAAATTAAGGTGGTTGAATATTGTCAAGGATTTTCAACTAGATTCCTGCAATTCAAGCGTGAAAAAATGATCAATTTGCAGAGCATTTGCAGAGAATGTCTGAGTAATTTCTGCTGACTATATTGCTCCAGTTAATGACAATAATTTTATTTGTTTGCAAATCCCTGCCTCTAAATAAACTACATATCTAAATGTAAAAATGCTTGAACAAATCAATAGTTAATTTATCATGAAATATCACCTGGAGAGGACTGTAATATATTTACGCTAACGGTACCAGACCTGGATTGAGATGCTGTCAGTGCTGGGTCGCTGGCTCTGAGATGTGAAGTGTTGAATCATTCGTAAAATAGTGCACAACACACAAGGGACACAAGGAGTTTATCAGGGAATTTGTGATAAATACCTTCACTTTAGCAAATCGTGGTTTTGTTTGTGTTTATATTAACCCTCAAGCTAGTAATATCTGGTGATTGTAGCGTGTTTTCAAGTAAGTGCATGTTTAAAACAATGGTTCACAAAGTTCTCCACCATGTAGAATCGCGTCCTCCCAAATGTGGTTCTCCTGTGCAATAGTAAATTTTAATCTGTTTCAGGGAAGTCATTTTATCGTTGCATCATAGATTGATTATAATGCTAAAATGCCGGCTCATTGAATTTGAGATATAGACTTTAGATATTCTTATCTGTTTTTCATTCTCCACGGAAATGGTGACAATCGGATTCTAATTTCCAGCCAATGAGAATTTCCCCTGATATGAGCAGAAATTGTTGTTTTCCTCATATGTCGCTCTCCTTGTGAAGGGACTTGAGAAGTGCAAGGCAACCCTTTTTCTTTTTTCAGCGTACATTTCCTTGTCACACCATTCACAATTTTGCAACGAGGACTTAGAGAGAGAAAGAACATTTCACCACATCTGGTTAAACTGTATACCGAACTGAGTCTCAAATGTCGAGATATATTCTTTGCTTTCATTAGCAATTAGACAATGTAACCAGATGAGATATACAAGCAGCAAATACAGTTCCGAGAAATAATCCTTTCAAGAACTATCTCCCACAAACAGTCCAGTAAATCGTTTTAAATTTACATAAACTGTTACATTCAATTTCATACGAATGCAAATTAATATTATATTGAAACACTACATCAAACAGATCTAAGTTCCCAAGAACAATCGTGGGGCTGATGAGGTAATAATACGATGACAGGTTTTTGATATGCTACCTCTTTCGTTTCTTCCAGGAGAAGGTATAATGGTGGTGACCGAACACGGATGTTTAAAATCAATACATTATGCATTAGCGTCGATAAATAGAAGTTAGTTCAGTTGCTTTGGTGAGAAATCAAATCAATTCCCGTACCAGCCTCCCCGGACAGGCGCCGGAATGTGGCGAGTAGGGGCTTTTCACAGTAACTTCATTGAAGCCTACTCGTGACAATAAGCGATTTTCATTTCATTTTCATTTCAAATCAGAAAGCAAACGGGGAAGAACCTTCAAATTTTAACCCGGAATCGGTTCTTCACACAAAGGTGAGGGGAAACCTGGAACACAACAACTAAAATAATCAGTTTCGACTGGGGGATCTATAATGCTTTTCGCCGTTTGTGCGGAGGATGGGAAATCTAATGGAATCAGTTTGGTAGAATTACGATACATGAGTGCATTTATTTTCCTGAATGGCAAGATGTTACTTTTTGGGTACAGAAGGGTTCCTTCCTTGGGCCCCATCTATTTATTGTCTCTATTGACAACTTTGTTATCGAGATAGAAGCGAAGCAGCCGAATGTGCAGCCGACTCAAAGTGAGGTGGGATATTAAGTTCCAATGAGGAAATAATAAATGGATATAGGTAGGTTGGGCGAGTGGGCAAAAATGTGGCAGATGGAGGTTAACGTGGATAAGTGTTTTTTTTCGGAATAATGGGAAGATGACTAATTATCTAAATGGGGGAATACTTCGGGGTTGTAGAGTGATCTGGGTGCCTCGTTCATGCGTCACAGAACGCTAGCATTCAGGTACAGCATAAAACAACGAAAGTAAATAGAATGTTGGCATTTATAGCTAAAGGACCAGAGTCTAAATGTAAGTAAGTATTGTTGTAACCATATAAGGCATTGGTGAGACCACAACTGGGATATTGTGCACAGTTTATGTCCCCTTATTTGAGGAAAGATGTACAAGTATTGAGGGAAGTTCAATGGGGGTTGATAAGAGATCATGCGTGTGTCGTATGAAGAGAGGTTGAGCAGTTCAGTCCTATACTCTCTCGAGTTTAATAGAACGAGAAGAGATCAAATTGAGGCACGCCAGATGATAAAACATATGGATAAAGAAGACGTAAAGCAAATGTTTCCCCTTGTCGGGTATTCAAGAACAAGAGGTCATCGTCTCAGCAAATGCGATAACAAATTTAAAACTGAGTTGAGGAGAAGCTACTTCTCCCAAAGGTAGTGAATCTGTGGAATTCTCTATTCCAGAGTGTGGAAGATGCTGTGACAGTGAGTAAATTTCAGGAGGAGTTAGGCGGATTTTTAATTGGGAATGGGATAAGAAGGATTATGGAGAATGGGCAGGACGGCGCAGTTAGTGCCAGGATGAGATTGGCCATAATCAAATGGTGGAACACACTCGATGGGCCAGATTGTCTAATTCTGCTCCGATATCGTCTGAACCTATAAACAAATCAACCAATAGTGGGACAGGCTGGAGGAGCAGGATAATCTCATATTGTTTCTGTATTCCTGTTGCTAGAAGGATGAGCGAGGTCAAAGGACAAAAAAGACTCTTGGCGGAATGATGTCAGCGGCTCTTACACAGTCACAGCGATTTGCATTGGCAATTGTTTTCCGGTAGAAGTGAACTGGGACTGGGTTTGTGGAGCACGCTGAAATGCTTAAAGATGCATCTGTTTCCTGATGGTTGAGGAGGAATTACATTTTCAGGATACGTGTAAGAGATGGGTTAATTATGTTCGCTGTGAGGATAGAACATAGAACATGGAACAGTACAGAACAGAACAGGCCTTTCGGCCCTCGATGTTGTGTCGAGCAATGATCACCCTACTCAAACCCACGTATCCACCCTATACCCGTAACCCAACAACCCCCCCTTAACCTTACTTTTTTAGGACACTACGGGCAATTTAGCATGGCCAATCCACCTAACCTGAACATCTTTGGACTGTGGGAGGAAACCGGAGCACCCGGAGGAAACCCACGCACACACGGTGAGGACGTGCAGACTCCGCACAGACAGTGACCCAGCCGGGAATCGAACCTGTGACCCTGGAGCTGTGAAGCATTTATGCTAACCACCATGCTACCGTGCTGCCCCAAACTTAGCAGTTTGGGAAGTTTACTTAGCAGTTTCCAGGATGTTTACTGGAATGTGAGGCACCAGATGTCCAGACTCAAGCGTTCTTATGGATTTTGCCGACTTTCCGAAATGCTTACCTGTTGGACGTATTCACTGTATAAATATCAGGCACTTTTTCTTATTCATTGGACCTCAGCTTGGACTAGAGTTGCGACTGGTGCCAGGCAGTGAATCTCAGAGCCGCCGTCAACACCCGGAGTCCCAGACGAGCAAATGGACGAGAAATTCTTGTGTCGTCGTATTAATTTATATTATTTTATTATATTCTAATAAAGTAGAGTAGACAACTTCTGTCGTCGTTCTCTTTATTACATTGTGTCCGAATCATATAGAACCCTGGGATCAGTCCAAGACAACGGGGGCATTCTGTTTACCAGCATGGGCTTTTTCAACTGCATATTGTTGGAAGTGTCGCCTGATACATTGGTTAAGATTTCAGCTCAATATACTTCTCCAGCAGAGTGAGCGGTTATCAATTTGAAAATGTTTCTCTCCGTTTGAAAATGAAAATCGCTTATTGTCACGAGTAGGCTTCAATTAAGTTACTGTGAAAAGCCCCTAGTCGCCACATTCCGGCGCCTGTCCGGGGAGGCTGGTACGGGAATACGAATACCAAGACGTATTCTTTTAAATGAGAAGTTAGAAATGTACCTAATTATCCTTTAATCATCACACGAACCGTGCAACCTTTTTACTATTGATTAAATTAAATTTATGATATAAATAATCTCATAATCTTAGAGAGACAACACCAGATTTGTGTTCGCACCTTTCACTGATATTATGATGTGAAGATCAAACCCTATCAGCAAAACGCTTTCTCTGAAATCCGGCGGGATTTGCTGTAACACGTGAAGGTTAGTGCATTTATTGGGTTGTGTGCTACAAGAGATTAAAATATCAGGGTCATGAAAGTATTACAAGGGCAACACGGCGGCACAGTGCATAGCACTGCTGCATCACGATGCCGTGGTCCCAGGTTCGATCCCGGCTCTGGGTCGCTGTCCGTGTGGAGCTTGCACAATCTCCCCGTGTCTGCGTGGGTTTCGCCCCAAAACCCAAAGACGTGCAGGGTAGGTGGACTGGCCACGCTAAATTGCACCTTATTTGGAAAAAAAAAATGAATTGGGTACTGTACTTTTTAAAAAATGATATATTTCAGAAGTGTTTGGTTAAAGTTCACAGTCAAGATTTTCCACGGACATGTTGAGCTGAATTCTGTCCTGCCTGCAACAGAGCGCAGGTTCGCTGGATTGCCAATGATAAAATTGCTCCTTAGGTTCGTTGCAGTTCCGGTGTTGGTGCGGGGGATTGGGCCGAAATAGGGTGCTCTTTCAAAGTGTAGGTGCAAAATCGATGTGCTGAATGGCCTCTCTGCACTGTCGGGGTTATTTATCAAATTTGTGTCTAATGTATTGCTGACAAGGAGACAGATGCGTTGTGAACATTATTTGCATTATAACGTGTTTTCGTGAAATTTCACCGATCAGACTAAGAACCCATTGGGCCCGACGTGACGGTTCTGTCTCTTTGATAGAACTGAACAACAAGACCCACTCTCCCAGCTCTTTCCTCCACGGCTTTCCATTAACAAATAAAGCTACAGTTCCCATTTTAAAAGTTACTTTTGAATCTGCTTACACCGTCCTTTCAGAAAGCACATTCCAGTTCTCAATAAAAATACCAGAATGCCTTTTCGGTTCTTTTAACGATGGGTCTCAATCTGAATCCCTTTAGTTACGGAAGCTCCAGCCAGTGGAACTGTTTTCTTCTCATTTCGTCAACGGAAAACCTTCTTCACGCTATCTGATACTGTCAGGATATCTGACGGTGGAAGAGATGGAGCAATGGCCAAACACCGAGGGCATTGTTCGTCACCCACACTCTGAGACTCCGATCACACCCCGATTCGAATCTCACTGCGAATTTTCACCGCTCAGCGTCAATGACATGTGCAATACGCAATGAACGATGCTTTGTGTTTAAAAATATATAGACGATAATGCAAGGAAATTAGTTCCAGATAAGAACGTTTATGTGGTTTACCTGTTGATCACAATAATAATAATCTTTGTCAGTGTCACAGGTAGGCTTAAATTAACACTGCAATAAAGTTACAGTGAAAAGTCCCTAGTCGCCACATTCCTGCGCCTGTTCGGGTACACAGGAAGAACATTCAGAATGTCCAATTCACCAAGCAGTACGTCATTCGCGAGAAAACTGTATCAACTGGAGGAAATCCATGCCAATCGGAGAGAAAGTACAGCATTCGCACAGGCAGTGACCCAAGCCAGGAATCGAACCCGGGTTATGTCGGAGGCTGAGGGTCTGTGTCCCAAAATACAGCTGCCGTTTGTTGATCTTCGGCCCTCAATGTTGTGCCGAGACATGATCACCCTACTCAAACCCACGTATCGACACTATACCCATAACCCAACAACCCCCCCCCCCCTAACCTTACTTTTATTAGGACACTACGGGCAATTTAGCATGGCCAATCCACCTAACCCGCACATCTTTGGACTGTGGGAGGAAACCGGAGCACCCGGAGGAAACCCACGCACACAGGGGGAAAGCGTGCAGATTCCACACAGACAGTGACCCAGCCGGGAATCGGACCTGGGACCCGGGAGCTGTGAAGCATTTATGCTAACCACCATGCTACCCTGCTACCCTTTATGTAGAGAGATCATTCGCCCCATCGAGTCTGTCCCGACCCTTCGAATAAATGCTCTCCCCATTTACAGTGCCCCATCCACACCTAAGTTCCCCATCACCCATAACCTTAACCGGCACATCCATGGCAACTAAGGTGCAATTTAGCACGATATATCCAACTAACCTGCATTTAGAACATAGAACAGTACAGCACAGAACAGGCCCTTCGGCCCTCGATGTTGTGCCGAGCCATGATCACCCTACTCAAACCCACGTATCCACCCTATACCCGTAACCCAACAACCCCCAACCCCCTTAACCTTACTTTATGGACACTACGGACAATTTAGCATGGCCATTCCACCTAACCCGCACATCTTTGGACTGTGGGAGGAAACCGCAGCACCAGGAGGAAATCCAATCAGAGATGGGGAGAACGTGCAAACATCACACAGTCAGTGATCCCAGTCTGGGGTCGAACCCGGTTACCGAGCGCTATGAGCAACCATCCAAGCCACTACGCCACCAGGCCTCCCATGGAGGTGGTTTTACATCTGCAGCAATTCAGAAATATCGGTCATTAATATAATATTGCAGGCAATAAACCCAAAGGGAAATTTAGGGGAAATATATTTTCCACGAAACTAGGGAGAAAGTGCAACTCCTTCCCACAGGATGTCCTTTACCTGAAAATTAGAGGTGTTTTTAAGGGAGAAATATGGATCAAAGCATAAGATAGAAAGACACAGAAATGTGACAAAATAGCGTGAGATGAAGAAAGGATGAGAGAGGCTCGTGTGACGCAGAAACACCTACACGGAGCAGGAATGCCGAACAGTCTGTATCTTCACTGTGCATTTCATTTAATTATATCGTCAGAACATGCATGCAACACTGTGCAGAGCCCACAATATGAAGGCATAATTTATAAACTATCCGAGTTAGTGCTGGCTCCTGGCTTTGTGTCGTGTTCAGACTGCTGAACTATGAGATTGAAAATGGGATTGAGATTGAGGTTGCGTTGCGAGTGAGAGTGATAGAGAGGTACAGTGAGTGACAGAGAAAGAGAAACAGAGAGTGATGCGAAGAGGGAGAGAGACAGAGAGGGAGATGTATAGTGAGTGAGAAAGAGTGAGAGAAAGTGAGTGAGATGTGTCGTGAGTGCGAGAGAGAGAGTGAGTGAGAGTGAGATGTAAAGTGAGAGACATAGGGAGAGTGTAAAATACAGAGGGAGGTCGAGAGAGATAGAGAGAGACAGATTAAGAGAGATACAAAGAAAAAGCTACAGATAAACAGAGAGGGAGCGAGCAGAGATGTAAAGTGTTTGAAAGTGGGAGAGAGAGAGAAATGCAGAGAGCGAGGTCCAGAGAGAGGGAGATGCAGAAGTGAAACAGAGATCCAGAGAGAGAGGGACACAGAGAGAGATACAGTTACCTATCTCTCTGTGAGAGACATAAGAGAGAGAAACAGAGAGAGAGAGAGAGAGAATGAGAGATTCAGATTGTGAATGGGATTGAGATTGAGATTGAGAGATATAGAGAGGTACAGTTCGGGGAGAGGGGGAGAGAGAGAGCGCGTTCAAGAAATGTAAAGTGAGAGAGAAAGATGCATGGAGAGAGTTGCAGAGATGTATAGTGAGTTAGAGACAGAGAGAGAGAGATGTAAATTACCAGAGTGAGAGAGAAATGTAGAGAGAAAGAGAGAGAGACAGATGTAACGCGAGAGAGTGAGAATGCGAGAGAGAGAGAAAGAGAGAGAGAGAGAGAGAGATACAGAGGGAGGTCAAGAGACAGAAAGTACAATGAAAGTACAAAGTACAAAGAGGGAGCGACCGAAGAGGGAAATATACACAGCGAGAGAAACAGGTAGAGAGAGAGATTCAAATTGAAATTCTGATTGAGTCTGAGTTTGAGATTGAGAGAGAGATAGAGAGGGCAGCACGGTGGACTTCTGGTTAGCACAGATGCCTCACGGTGCTGAGGTCCCAGGTTCGATCCCGATTCTGGGTCACTGTCCGTGTGGAGTTTGCACATTATCCCCGTGTCTGCGTGGGTTTCGCCACCACAACCCAAAAATGTGCAAAGTAGGTGGATTAGCCATGCTAAATTGACCCTTAATTGGAAAAAAAATTGGGTAATCTAAACTTTTTTTAAAATAGAGAGAGATAGAGAGGTACAGTGAGAGAGAGAGAGAGGGAGCGAGGGCGAGAGCGATACATAGAGGACGAATCAGCTTGAGACACAAAGCTACAGATAGAGAACAACGGAGGAAAACGGAGAGAGTGTGAGAGATGTAAAGGAAGAGAGAGAGAGAAAGAGAGAGATATAAAGAGAGAGAGAGACTGAGAGTGACAGAGAGAGAGAGCAACAGAGAGAGAGAGATGTAAAATGTGAGAGAGAAATAGAGAGATCAGGCGAGAGAAAGAGATAGAGAGAGATTGGGGTTGAGATTGAGATTAACACTGAAATTCAGATTGATTGAGAGAGGAGATAGAAAGGTACAGGGAGAGAGAGATGTAAAGTGCGAGAGAGATGTAAAGTATTTGAGAGAGAGAGAGAGAGAGAGAGAGAGAGAGAGAGAGAGAGAGAGAGAGAGAGAGAGAGAGAGAGAGAGAGGGAGAACAATCGATAGGGAGAGACAAATACCGAGGGATGTCCAGAGAGAGATGCGGACGAGAGACAGAGAGAGAGATAGAGAGAGAGCTACATACAAAGTGATACAGAGACTCAGACAGACAGAGCGAGATTCAGAGCGGGAGGTCTAGAAAGATACAGAGAGGGAGTTTGAGAGAGAAGGAGAGAGGCAGGAGAGACATAAAGAGAGATAAATAGAGACAAAAATGCAAAGAGAGAGCTACAGTGAGAGACAGATTCAGAGAGAAAGAGAGAGCGAGAGAGATTGAGATTGAGATTAAGATTGAGATGGAGTTTGAGACAGAGAGAGAGAGATACAATGAGAGAAGGAGACAGAGAGAGAAAGAGATGGAGATATGAAGTGAGAGAGAGACTGAAACCGTAAGAGAGTGGGAGAGAGATTGAAATATAGAGAGGGATGCCCAGACAGCGAGAGAGATGCAGAAGAGAGAGGCAGAGAGCGATACAGAGAGAGGTACACAGAAGGTGCTGACAGAGAGAGACAGAGCGAGAGGGAGAGACAGAGTCCGAGACAGACACAGATTCAGAGAGAGAAACTACAGGAAGGGAGACTCTGAGAGTGAGATACAGAGAGAGAGATGCAGCTAAATAGTTACAACGAGAGCAATAGAGAGAGATAGAGAGAGAGATACAGTGAGAGAGAGAGAGAGAGAGAAAGAGAGAGAGAGAGAGAGAAAAACCAAGACTGAGAATGCGATTGAGATTGAGATTAACAGAGATAGAGAGGTATAGTGAATGAGTGAGAGAGAAGGGGATCTAAGGAGAGAGAGAGAGAGACAGAAAGAGTTACAGAGAGGCAAAGTGAGAGGGACGGAGAGAGAGAGAGTGTGAGTGTTATGGGTCAAGGTTTAGCGAGCCCCATAATGTATCATGGAATTGACCTGGCCCACAACTTTTACTAGCTTGTGGTATGGGGAGCACACGGTCCACTCTGTTGGTGAGCTGGAGCAGAAAACGAAAAGTATGTTTTAAAGCAAAACAATGTTTATGCCATGAACTCAAGATAACCTTTTTGAAACGTAGGGTAAACATCTTCGCAACAATCAATTCAAATACAACCCCCAAAAAATATAACACTATGTAATCCTTAATAAATCCCCAAACATCCAAAAGACTTAAAAAAAACACCTGTTAACAGAAACATATAAGGTTTAAATTCATTACTGAGAACAGTTACCACGTTGAAATCAGCAAATGGATGTTCATAATCTTGCAGAGATTCACACACATCCTGCTGTGATTGCAGCTTCTCCAAGACTAAAATGAAACCAAACTCACCCTGCAGCAAAAATCCGAAAACGACAGAAAAAGCTGACAGACAGCCCAGCTCAACCCACTCTCTGTAATCACTGCAGTAACAAACACCCATTTCGTAAAGGTACTCTCACTACAGATATTTCTATACACACCCATTTATCCCGTACCAGCCTCCCCGGACAGGCGCCGGAATGTGGCGACTAGGGGCTTTTCACAGTAATTTAGGAATAGTAAGCCGAAAAAGTCACTGATAGGAGTAGTCTATCGGCCACCAAATAGTAACGAGATGGTGGGGCAGGCAATAAACAAAGAAATAACTGATGCATGTAGAAATGGTACAGCAGTTATCATGGGGGATTTTAATCTACATGTCGATTGGTTTAACCAGGTCGGTCAAGGGAACCGTGAGGAGGAGTTTATAGAATGTATCCGCGATAGTTTCCTAGAACAGTATGTAATGGAACCTACGAGGGAACAAGCGGTCCTAGATCTTGTCCTGTGTAATGAGACAGGATTGATTCATGATCTCATAGTTAGGGATCCTCTCGGAAGGAGCGATCACAATATGGTGGAATTTAAAATACAGATGGAGGGTGAGAAAGTAAAATCAAATACTAGTGTTTTGTGTTTAAACAAAGGAGATTAAAAGGGGATGAGAGAAGAACTAGCTAAGGTAGACTGGGAGCTAAGACTTTATGGTGGAACAGTTGAGGAACAGTGGAGAACCTTCCAAGCGATTTTTCACAGTGCTCAGCAAAGGTTTATACCAACAAAAAGGAAGGACGGAAGAAAGAGGGAAAATCGACCGTGGATATCTAAGGAAATAAGGGAGAGTATCAAATTGAAGGAAAAAGCATATAAAGTGGGAAGAATTGCTGGGAGATTAGAGGACTGGGAAATCTTTAGGGGGCAACAGAAAGCTACTAAAAAAGCTATAAAGAAGAGTAAGATAGAGTTTGAGAGTAAACTTGCTCAGAATATAAAAACAGACAGTAAAAGTTTTTACAAATATATAAGACAAAAAAGAGTGGCTAAGGTAAATATTGGTCCTTTAGAGGATGAGAAGGGAGTTTTAATAATGGGAAATGAGGAAATGGCTGAGGAACTGAACAGGTTTATTGGGTCGATCTTCACAGTGGAAGACACAAATAACATGCCAGCGACTGATAGAAATGAGGCTATGGCAGGTGAGGACCTTGAGAGGATTGTTATCACTAAGGAGGGAGTGATGGGCAAGCTAATGGGGCTAAAGGTAGACAAGTCTCCTGGCCCTGATGGAATGCATCCCAGAGTGCTAAAAGAGATGGCTAGGGAAATTGCAGATGCACTAGTGATAATTTACCGAAATTCACAAGACTCTGGGGTGGTCCCGGTGGATTGGAAATTAGCAAACGTGACGCCACTGTTTAAAAAAGGAGGTAGGCAGAAAGCAGGAAATTATAGGCCAGTGAGTTTAACTTCGGTAATAGGGAAGATGCTGGAATCTATCATCAAGGAAAACATTGCGAGGCATCTGGATAGAAATTGTCCCATTGGGCAGACGCAGCATGGGTTCGTAAAAGGCAGGTCATGCCTAACTAATTTAGTGGAATTTTGAGGACATTACCAATGCAGTAGATAACGGGGAGCCGATGGATGTGGTATATCTGGATTTCCAGAAAGCCTTTGACAAGGTGCCACACAAAGGGTTGCTGCATAAGATAAAGATACATGGCATTAAGGGTAAAGTAGTAGCATGGATAGAGGCTTGGTTAATTAATAGAAAGCAAAGAGTTGGGATAAATGGGTGTTTCTCTGGTTGGCAATCAGTAGCTAGTGGTGTCCCTCAGGGATCCGTGTTGGGTCCACAATTGTTCACAATTTACATTGATGATTTGGAGTTGGGGACCAAGGGCAATGTGTCCAAGTTTGCAGATGACACTAAGATGAGTGGTAAAGCGAAAAGTGCAGAGGATACTGGAAGTCTGCAGAAGGATTTGGATAGGTTAAGTGAATGGGCTCGGGTCTGGCAGATGGAATACAATGTTGACAAATGTGAGGTTATCCATTTTGGTAGGAATAACAGCAAACGGGATTATTATTTAAACGATAAAATATTGAAGCTTGTCGCTGTTCAGAGAGACTTGGGTGTGCTAGTGCATGAGTCACAGAAGGTTGGTTTACAAGTGCAACAGGTGATTAAGAAGGCAAATTGAATTTTGTCCTTCATTGCTAGAGGGATGGAGTTTAAGACAAGGGAGGTTATGTTGCAATTGTATAAGGTGTTAGTGCGGCCACGTCTGGAGTATTGTGTTCAGTTTTGGTCTCCTTACTTGAGAAAGGACGTACTGGCGCTGGAGGGTGTGCAGAGGAGATTCACTAGGTTAATCCCAGAGCTGAAGGGGTTGGATTATGAGGAGAGGTTGAGTAGACTGGGACTGTACTCATTGGAATTTAGAAGGATGAGGGGGGATCTTATAGAAACATTTAAAATTATGAAGGGAATAGATAGGATAGATGCGGACAGGTTGTTTCCACTGGCGGGTGACAGCAGAACTAGGGGGCATAGCCTCAAAATAAGGGGAAGTAGATTTAGGACTGAGTTTAGGAGGAACTTCTTCACCCAAAGGGTTGTGAATCTATGGAATTCCTTGCCCAGTGAAGCAGTTGAGGCTCCTTCATTACATGTTTTTAAGGTAAAGATAGATAGTTTTTTGAAGAATAAAGGGATTAAGGGTTATGGTGTTCGGGCCGGAAAGTGGAGCTGAGTCCACAAAAGATCAGCCATGATCTAATTGAATGGCGGAGCAGGCTCGAGGTGCCAGATGGCCTACTCCTGCTCCAAGTTCTTATGTTCTTATGTTCTCATGTTCATTGAAGCCTATTCGTGACAATAAGCGATTTTCATTTTCATCAACACCCATTTCGTAAAGGTACTCTCACATGACACGAGTATGAGAGAGAGGCAGAGAGAGAATGTGAATGATGGTGAGAGAGAGAATTACAGAGGGAGGTCAAGAGTGATCAAAATACAAAGAGAGAGCTAATGATAGAGGGAAAGATACAGAGAGAGAGAGAGAGAAACAGAGAAAGAGATAGATTGAGATTGAGAATCTGATTGACGTTCTGATTGAGACTGAGATTGAAATTGAGAGGTAGAGATAGCGAGGGGCATTGAGGGTGAGAGAAAGAGATAGACACAGAGAGAGAGGAACGAAGAGAGAGCGACAGAAAGAGAGGGGAGATATAAAGTGAAGAGAGGGATGAAAAGTGGGAGAGAGTGAGAGAGAGTTACAAAGAGAGAGCTACAGTGAGAGACAGAGAAATAGAGAGATAGATTGAGATTGATACTGAGATTGTGATTACGATTCCGAGAGATAGAGGTACAAAGAGAGAGGGAGAGATGTAAGTGCGAGAAATATGTAAAATGAGCGAGAGAGAGAGAAAGATTTGAAGTGAGTGAGAGAGAGATGTAGAGAGAGAAAGAGAGGGAGATAGAGAAAGAGAAATACACAGAGAGATACGGGGACATAGATAGGGGGAGTGACAGGCAGACAGAGAGAGAGAGAGAGATAGATATGCAGAAAGAGAGAGCGAGAGTGAGAGGCAGAGACTGAGACAGGCAAATATACAGACGGACAGGGAAGACAGAGAGAGAGAGAGAGAGAGAGGGAGAGGGGGGGGGATACATAGAGGGATACGCGGAGAGAGATGCAGAAAGACAGAGGTAGACAAAGAGAGGGAGAGACAGAGACAGTGAGAGTAAAACATACATAGAAAGGAGACTCAAAGAGAGAGACACAGCGATAGAGTTACAGAGAGAGAGAGGTACAGAGAGCCAGTAACACCGAGAGAGAGATACAGTGAGAGCGAGAGAGAGATAGAGGTTGAGACTGAGATTGAGAATGGGATTGAGATTGAGCGAGATGGAGAGGTACAGTGAGTGACAGAGAGAGAGAAACAGAAAGAGATGTAAAGCGAGAGACAGAAACAGAGAGAGATGTAAAGTGAGTGTGTGAGAGAGAAAGAGATGTAAAGTGAGAGAGATAGAGAGAGAGTAAAAAAGTGCAAGGGAGGCCGAGAGAGAGAGATGGAACGCGAAACAGAGAGAGATACAAAGAGAGAAATGCAGAGAGAGAAAGGGAGAGAGATTTAAATTATGAGAAAATGGGAGAGAGAGAGAAAAATACATAGCGGCGTCCACAGAGAGTGAGATGCGAGTGAGACAGAGCGAGATCATGAGAGAGATATATACACAGAGAGATACAGGGAGAGAGAGAGATGCAGAAATAGAAAGACAGAGAGAGGGGAGAGGCAGAGACAGCGACTGACACTGGCAGAGAGAAAGAGAGAGGGAGGCAAAGAGAGGGAGCCACGGAGAAAGCAATACAGAGCGAGTGATGCAGAAAGAGGGGCAGAGAGACAGGGAGATACTGAGCGAGGGTGAGAGGAATATAGTGGGACACAGAGAGAGATAAGAGAGAGAAACAGTGAGAGAGCTACACAGCGAGCAACAGAAAGCGAGAGAGAGAGAGAAGGGGGGAAAGAGGTACCACGAGGGAGACTCTGAGAGAGAGATTAGAGATAGGAACAGAGAGAGAGGGCTGCAGAGCGAATAACAGAGAGGGAGAGAGAGAGATTGAGATTCTGAATGGGATAGAGATTGAGAGAAATAGAGAGGTACAGTGATGGAGAGAGGGAGAACAGGAGAGAGAGAGAGTTAGAGAGATGTGAAGTGAGAGAGAAAGAGACAGAGAGGGAAATAGAGAGAAGTATGGTGAGTTACAGAGAAAGAGATGTAAATTGAGAGAGAGAAAGAGAGAGATAAAAGATGCATAAAGAGAGTGACAGAGAGAGAGAGAGAGGCAGAGACAGAGAGAGGCAGAGATAGATATTGAGACCGACATCGACAAGAGAGAGCGAGACAGAAAGAGAGAGGGGGTGGAGGTGCAAAGAGGGAGACACGGACAGAGCGATACAGGGAGAGTGATGCAGAAAGAGAGAGACAGAGAGAGACAGGAAGATGGACAGAGATAGAGAAAGAGAGAGAGAGAGGGAGAGGCACAGAGAGAGTTTCGGAGAGAAAGATGCAGACAGAGCTAGAGGGAGAGAGCAACAGGGAGAGGGAGAGATACAGTGAGAAAGAAAATTTCAGTCTGGGATTGAGATTGCGATTGCGAGAGATAGACAGTTAGAGATATGGAAAGTTATAGAGAGAGAGAGACAGAGAGCGAGAGTTAGAGAGATATAAAGTTAGAGCGAGAGAGAGAGATGTAACGTGAGAGACAGAGAAAGTGAGAGAGAGATATGTAAAGTGAGATTGCGAGATAGAGAGTCAGAGAGAGAGATAAAGTGGGAGGTCAAGAGACAGTACAAAGAGAGAGTTTCGGAGAGATGGAAAGATACAGAGAGAGAGAGAAACAGAGAGAGAGAGCAACGGAGAGAGAGATGCCAAGGAAGAGAAAGGGAGGAAGAGAGACAGAGATATGTAGTGAGAGAGAGAGAGACTGAGAGAGAAAGAGAGCCAGAGAGAGAGATGTAAAGTGAGTGAGAGAGATAGCAATATTGAAATACAGAGATGGAGGTTCAGACAAATAGAGAGGGACTGATTGAGAGAGAGAGAGGGGGAGAAACAGATAGATAGAAAAAGATTGAGGTTGAGATTGAGGTTAAGACTGAGATTGAGAGTGATTGAGAGAGCATTTTGAGAGGTACAGAGAGAGAGAGAGCTAAAGTGCAACGGAGAGAGAGAGTTGGAAAGTGTGAGAGGGAGAGCGAAATAGGTGGGGAGAGAGAGAACGGGAGAGAGACACACACACAGAGGGTCCAGAAAGAGATACAGATACATAGAGAGAGTGAGAGAGAGGGAGAAATACAGAGCAGTACGTCGAGCGAGATACAGAGAAGAAATTTGAGAGGGAAAGAGAGAGACAGGGAGAGAGAGAAAGAGGGAGAGCGAGAGAGAGATTGAGATTGAGGTTGAGATTGAGATTGAGGTTGAGATTGAGTTTGAGACAGCTAGATAGAGTGGTACAGTGAGAGAGGGAGACGGGTAGAGCGAGATAGAGAGAAAGATGTACAGTGAGAGAGAGAGAGAGAGAGAGAGAGAGAGAGAGAGAGAGAGAAAGAGAGAGAGAGAGAGAGAGAGAGAGAACGAGTGAGAGGGAAAGAGGGAAATTCAGAGAGGAATATCCAGAGAGATAGAGAGACATGCAGAAGAGAGGCACATAGAAGGATACAGAGAAAGAGATACACACATGAAGATGCAGAGAAAGAGTGAGAAACAGGGAAAGATGGAGATGCAGAAAGAGAGAGACAGAGAGAGAGGGAGGGACAGAGACCGAGACAGACACAGATTGAGAGAGAGAGAAGTAAAGGGAGGGAGACTCGGAGAAAGACACAGAGAGAGGTGCAGCCAAAGAGCTACAGAGAGAGCAACATAGAGAGCGAGATAAAGATACAGTGATAGTAAGAGAGAAATTGAGATTGAGAATGGGATTGAGATTCAGATTGAGAGATAGAGAGATACAGTGAGTGAGAGAGAGATGTAAGGAGAGATAGAGTGAGAGTGCGATGGAGAGAGAGATAGAGAGAGCGTGAGATAGAGAGAGAGAGAACTACAGAGGGAAGTCAAAGAGAGTGAGATATACAAAGAGAGACCTACAGAGAGAAGGAAAGATACAGAGAGCAAGAAACAGAGAAATAGATTGAGACTGAGATTCAGATTGAGGATCTGATTGAGACTGAGATTGAAATTGAATGCGATAAAGAGGTATACTGAGAGAGAGATACAGAGAGTATGAGATACAAAAAGAGAGTTACAGAGAGAGAGGGTGTAGTAGTAAGAAGTCTTACAGCACTAGGATAGAGTCCAGCAGGTTTGTTTCAAATAATTAGCTTTCGAAGCACTCCTCTTTCCTCAGGTGAATGAAGAGGGAGGTTCGAAAAACAGATGCATAGACAAAATCAAAGATGCAAGACAATGCTTTGAACGCGAGCATTTACATAAGAACATAAGAACTAGGAGCAGGAGTAGGCCATCTGGCCTCTCGAGCCTGCTCCGCCATTCAATTAGATCATGGCTGATCTTTTGTGGACTCGGCTCCACTTTCCGGCCCGAACACCATAACCCTTAATCCCTTTATTCTTCAAAAAACTATCTATCTTTACCTTAAAAACATGTAATGAAGGAGCCTCAACTGCTTCACTGGGCAAGGAATTCCATAGATTCACAACCCTTTGGGTTAAGAAGTTCCTCCTAAACTCAGTCCTAAATCTACTTCCCCTTATTTTGAGGCTATGCCCCCTAGCTTTGCTGTCACCCGCCAGTGGATACAACCTGCCCGCATCTATCCTATCTATTCCCTTCATAATTTTAAATGTTTCTATAAGATCCTCCCTCATCCTTCTAAATTCCAACGAGTACAGTCCCAGTCTACTCAACCTCTCCTCATAATCCAACCCCTTCAGCTCTGGGATTAACCTAGTGAATCTCCTCTGCACACCCTCCAGCGCCAGTACGTCCTTTCTCAAGTAAGGAGAACAAAACTGAACACAATACTCCAGGTGTGGCCGCACTAATACCTTATACAATTGCAACATAACCTCCCTAGTCTTAAACTCCATCCCTCTAGCAATGAAGGACAAAATTCAATTTGCCTTCTTAATCACCTGTTGCACTTGTAAACCAACCTTCTGTGACTCATGCACTAGCACACCCAAGTCTTTCTGTACAGCGGCATGCTTTAATATTTTATCGTTTAAATAATAATCCCGTTTGCTGTTATTCCTACCAAAATGGATAACCTCACATTTGTCAACATTGTATTCCATCTGCCAGACCCGAGCCCATTCACTTAACCTATCCAAATCCTTCTGCAGACTTCCAGTATCCTCTGCACTTTTCGCTTTACCACTCATCTTAGTGTCATCTGCAAACTTGGACACATTGCCCTTGGTCCCCAACTCCAAGTCATCAATGTAAATTGTGAACAATTGTGGACCCAACACGGATCCCTGAGAGACACCACTAGCTACTGATTGCCAACCAGAGAAACACCCATTTATCCCAACTCTTTGCTTTCTATTAATTAACCAATCCTCTATCCATGCTACTACTTTACCCTTAATGCCATGCATCTTTATCTTATGCAGCAACCTTTTGTGTGGCACCTTGTCAAAGGATTTCTGGAAATCCAGATATACCACATCCATCGGCTCCCCGTTATCTCCTGCACTTGTAATGTCCTCAAAAATTCCACTAAATTAGTTAGGCATGACCTGCCTTTAACGAACCCATGCTGCGTCTGCCCAATGGGACCATTTCTATCCAGATGCCTCGCAATTTCTTCCTTGATGATAGATTCCAGCATCTTCCCTATTACCGAAGTTAAACTCACTGGCCTATAATTTCCTGCTTTCTGCCTACCTCCTGTTTTAAACAGTGGCGTCACGTTTGCTAATTTCCAATCCACCGGGACCACCCCAGAGTCTCGTGAATTTCGGTAAATTATCACTAGTGCATCTGCAATTTCCCTAGCCATCTCTTTTAGCACTCTGGGATGCATTCCATCAGGGCCAGGAGACTTGTCTACCTTTAGCCCCATTAGCTTGCCCATCACTCCCTCCTTAGTGATAACAATCCTCTCAAGGTCCTCACCTGTCATAGCCTCATTTCTATCAGTCGCTGGCATGTTATTTGTGTCTTCCACTGTGAAGATCGACCCAAAAAACCTGTTCAGTTCCTCAGCCATTTCCTCATTTCCCATTATTAAAACTCCCTTCTCATCCTCTAAAGGACCAATATTTACCTTAGCCACTCTTTTTTGTCTTATATATTTGTAAAAACTTTTACTGTCTGTTTTTATATTCTGAGCAAGTTTACTCTCAAACTCTATCTTACTCTTCTTTATAGCTTTTTTAGTAGCTTTCTGTTGCCCCCTAAAGATTTCCCAGTCCTCTAATCTCCCAGCAATTCTTCCCACTTTATATGCTTTTTCCTTCAATTTGATACTCTCCCTTATTTCCTTAGATATCCACGGTCGATTTTCCCTCTTTCTTCCGTCCTTCCTTTTTGTTGGTATAACCCTTTGCTGAGCACTGTGAAAAATCGCTTGGAAGGTTCTCCACTGTTCCTCAACTGTTCCACCATAAAGTCTTAGCTCCCAGTCTACCTTAGCTAGTTCTTCTCTCATCCCCTTTTAATCTCCTTTGTTTAAACACAAAACACTAGTATTTGATTTTACTTTCTCACCCTCCAGCTGTATTTTAAATTCCACCATATTGTGATCGCTCCTTCCGAGAGGATCCCTAACTATGAGATCATGAATCAATCCTGTCTCATTACACAGGACAAGATCTAGGACCGCTTGTTCCCTCGTAGGTTCCATTACATACTGTTCTAGGAAACTATCGCGGATACATTCTAAAAACTCCTCCTCACGGTTCCCTTGACCGACCTGGTTAAACCAATCGACATGTAGATTAAAATCCCCCATGATAACTGCTGTACCATTTCTACATGCATCAGTTATTTCTTTGTTTATTGCCTGCCCCACCATCTCGTTACTATTTGGTGGCCGATAGACTACTCCTATCAGTGACTTTTTCGCCTTACTATTCCTGATTTCCACCCAAATGGATTCAACCTTCATCCTCCATAGCACGGATGTCATCCCTTACTATAACCCGGATGTCATCCTTAAATAACAGAGCAACACCACCTCCCTTACCATCCACTCTGTCCTTCCGAATAGTTTGATACCCTCGGATATTTAACTCCCAGTCGTGACCATCCTTTAACCATGTTTCAGTAATGGCCACTAAATCATAGTCATTTACGATGATTTGTGCCACCAACTCATTTACTTTATTCCGAATACTACAAGCATTCAGGTAAAGTACAATTATGTTAGTTTTTTTACCTCTGTTTTGAATCTTAACATCTCCAGTTTTATTCCTTTTGTTATTACTGGGCCTATTCACTGTGCTCCCCTCAGTCACTGTACCTTGTACTGTCGCCCTTATGTATTTCTGACTATGTCTTCTCTGCCTTGCACTTTTCCCCTTACTTCCTTTTGTTTCTGTCCCTGTTTTACTACCTTCCAACTTCCAGCATTGGTTCCCATCCCCCTTCCACATTAGTTTAAACCCTCCCCAACAGCTCTAGAAAACACCCCCCCCCCCCCCCCCCAGGGCATCGGTTCCAGTCCTGCCCAAGTGCAGACCGTCCGGTTTGTACTGGTCCCACCTCCCCCAGAACCGGTCCCAATGGTTCTGGTATTTGCAGGTATTTAAGTCTTTAGAGAGCCAGAGATAGGGATAACGCCAGGTTAAATAGGCGTGAATTGTCTCAAGGCAAGACAGTTGGTAGCATTTCATAAGCCCAAGCTAGATGGTGGGGGATGAATGTAATTTGACATGGATCCAAGGACCACGTTGAGGCTGTACTCATGTGTGCGTAACATGGCAATAAGTTGCTGCTCGCCGATTTTGCATTGTTGCGTGTCCTGAAGGCTGCCTTGGAGAACACTTACCCGGACGTCAGATGCTGAATGCCCTTGACTGCTGAAGTGTTCCCCGACTGGAAGGAACATTCCTGCCTGATGATAGTCGCGCGATATCCGTTCATCCATTGTCGCATCGTCTGCATGAGACAATATTTAGCTCTTTTCCCGTCAGTCTGGTCTCAATAAAATTCGAGATGGATTTGGAGGTAACAATTGTTATTTATTTTAACCAAATTGCAAGTGGGACTCACTCTATTAAGGGACAGGACACAACATTGTCTCCTATATCTTCCAGACCGAGTGAGAACAAAGAAACAAGGCATTTAATTTCATACAGATTCGAATTGCATCAAGTGTCACATTTCTGACCAAATAAGGCAACAGTAATGAATGCACGATTCCCATAGGTCATCCCTATACACTTCCTATACCTGGTCATATGTCCGACCTGTTACAACCGGCGCGCCTCTGGGTCACTTATAAAGACCGCCAGTACTACTTTGAATCCCCGGAAGAGGCCTGGCCCTTTGTCCAGGCAGAGAAGCTGGACACGGACTGGGGATTGAGGGGGCGGGAGGGGGGGGGGGGAGTTGGGACTGACTAACAGTGTTCGGAGGCTCTGTTCCCCCTTGCACTTTTGTGTTGGTTTTGTTTTTATTTTCGTGTGGGAAGGCCTGGGGGATGTTTTGTAGACTCGTTATAGCGCGGGCCTTCTCTTCCCACGTTTTGCGTCGAGGGGCGGGGCTTAAGCTGGAGGCGCGGGTTTTTTCCCGCGCTGGAGTCGGAATGGGAGTGGAATTTGTCGGTCGGGGAAAGGGTGGTTGCTTAAAATGGGGGGGGGGTGTCGTTGGGGGGTAGCGGGAGCAGCCGGGGTCAGCAGGAGTCAGCTGAATTACTGAAGCACAATTCGAGGGGTAACGCAGCTCGTGGGGGGCCTAGCTAGGGGGAGAGGTGGGTGCTGGGGGAGGAGTAGGGAGGGGTACCGGCTTGCTGCTGGAACGGCCGCAAAGGAGCTGATGGTATTACAAGGGGTCGAGACGAGGATCTGCCACTGTGAGGAACGGGCGGGGACTGCGGGTACGTGGTTGGCCGCGGAAGAGTTATGCCTGTCCGGCGGAGAGGGAGGGTGAATAGCCCCCCCCCCCCGATTCGGCAGGTCACATGGAATGTAAGGGGGCTGACTGGGCCATTCAAGCTGGCCCGGGTGTTTGCACACTTGAAGGGGCTGGCGGCCGATGGGGCTATGCTCCAGGAGACTCACCTTCTGTTGGCAGATCAGGTAAGGTTGAGAAAGAGGTGGGTTGGGCAAGTGTTCCATTCGGGGTTGGATGCGAGGAACCGGAGGGGTGGCGATTTTGGTGGGGAAGAGTATGTCATTTGTGGCATCGAGTGTGCTGGTGGATAGCTGTGGCAGATATCTGATGGTGAGCGGTAGACTCCTGGGGAGTGGGTGGTGCTGGTTAATGTGTACGCCCAAAATTGGGATGATGCAGGCTTTATGCGGCGTTTGCTGGGCCGGATCACAGACCTTGAGACGGGGGGTTTGATAATGGGAGGAGATTTCAATACAGTGCTGGACCAGCACTGGATCGCTCGAGGTCCAGGTCGGGTAAGAGGCCGGCGGCGGCCATAGTGCTGAGGGGGTTCATGGACCAGATGGGAGGGGTGGATCCTTGGAGGTTTCTGAGGCCGATGCATTTTGGAAGATCAAATTCAAGAGCGGACTATTTGGTCAATGGAAGGGACCTGGGGAAAATTGATGTACAGAGAGATCTGAGAGTTCAGGTCCACTGTGTCCTGAAGGTGGCAACGCAGGTTGATAGAGTGGTCAAGAAGGCATACAGCATGCTTTCCTTCATCGGACGGGGTATTGAGTACAAGAGTTGGCAGGTCATGTTACAGTTGTATAGGACTTTGGTTCGGCCACATTTGCAATACTGCATGCAGTTCTGGTCGCCACATTATCAGAAGGATGTGGATGCTTTCGAGAGGGTGCAGAGGAGGTTCACCAGGATGTTGCCTGGTATGGAAGGTGCTAGCTATGAAGAAAGGTTGATTAGATTAGGATTGTTTTCGTTGGAAAGACGGAGGTTGAGGGGGGGACCTGATTGAGGTCTACAAAATTATCAGGTATATGGATAGGGTGGACAGCAACAAGCTTTTCCCAAGAGTCAGTTACAATGGGTCACGATTTCAAGGTGAGAGGGGGAAAGTTTAAGGGAGATGTGCATGGAAAGTTTTTTACGCAGAGGGTGGTGGGTGCCTGGAACGCTTTACCAGTAGAGGTGGTAGAGGCGGGCATGATAGCATAATTTAAGAGGCATCTGGACAGGTATATGAAAGGGCGGGAACAGAGGGAAGTAGACCTTGGAAAATAGGAGACAGGTTTAGATCAAGGATCAGGATCGGCGCAGGCTGGGAGGGCCGAAGGGCCTGTTCCTGTTCTGTAATTTTCTTTGTTCTTGTTATTTGTTCTCCCATGTCCACAAGTCATAATGCCGTATTGACTTTTTTGTCTATAGCAAATCGCTGATTCAGAGGGTGGTAGGTGCGGAATATTTGGTGATAGCCATCTCAGAACACGCCACACATTGGGTGGATTTAGAGCTGGGGAGGGGACGGACCCACGCCCGTCGTGGAGGTTAGCTGTGGGGCTGCTGTCGGACCAGCAGATATGCGGGCGGGTCCGGATGTACATGGAGGCGTATAGAGAAACGAATGATAATTGGGAGGTGCAGGTGGGGGTAATCAGGGAGGCCCTAAAGACGGTCTTTAGGGGGGAGCTGATCTCCATCAGGGCACATAGGGAGAGGAGCGAGGAAAGGAAGATGGAGAGGTTGGTGGAAGAGATGGTGAGGGTGGACAGGTGGTACGCAGAGGTCCTGGAAGAAGGGCTATTGAGGAAACGTTGTTGTCTTAACAATGCGTTTGATATATTGACCACCAGGAAAGCGGAGGCACAGTGGAGGAGGGCGCAAAGGGCGCTATACGAATGCGGGGAGAAGGCGAGTTGGATGCTGGCGCACCAGCTCCGGAGGTGGGAGGCGGCGAAGGAGATAGGGCGAATAAGGGATGGTGGAGGGAGGCTGGCGCTGTGTGCGAGAGGCATTAATGGAGTGCTTAGAACCTTCCATGAGGAGTTATACCGGTCAGTGCAACCAGGGGAAGAGGGAGGAATGTACCGCTTTTTGCACAAGCTGGGGTTCGCGAGAGTGGGGAGGAGCAGGTGAAAGGTCTGGGGACGCCAGTTGAGCTGGAGGAGCTGGTCAATACGATGGTGAGAATGCAGTCAGGAGACGCTCCGGGGCCCGATGGGTTCCCGGTGGAATTTTGGAAGAAGTTTTTAGACCTGCTGGGCCCGCTACTAATGAGGACCTTGAATTGGACAAGGGAGAGGGGGAGGGAGGAGTGAGACTTTGCCCCCGACGATGTCCAGGGCGTTGATATCACTGATTCTGAAGCGGGATAAGGACCCCCTCAAGTGTGGATCATAGAGGCCGATCACGCTCCTCAATGTGGAAGCAAATATGCTGGCCAAGATATTGGCCAGGAGGGTGGAGGATGTGGTGCCGCAGGTTATTCACGAGGAACAAATGGGTTTTGTGAAAGGGAGGCAGTTGAACATTAACGTGCAGAGGCTTCTTCATTTCATAATGATGCCGGAGTTGGACGGGGAAGCGGAGATAGTTGCGTCAATGGATGCAGAGAAGGCCTTTGATGGTGGAGTAGAGATACCTTTGGGAGGTTTTGGAGAGGTTCGGGTTCGGTGAGAGATTTATTAGGTGGGTGAGGCTGTTGTATGATGCCCTGGTTGCGAGTGTGGTGACGAATGGGAGGAGGTCGGAGAACGTTCGGTTGTACCAGGGGACGAGGCAGGTCCTGTCTCCCCTGCTGTTTGCGTTGGCGATCGAACCCCTGGCCAAGGCGCTGAGGGAATGGAGGAACAGGAGGGGGATAGTGTGGGGGGGGGGGCATCGGCTGTCGTTGTACGTGGACGATTTATTGTTGTACGTGGCAGACCAGTGCATTCGGTGGACCAGAAGAGAGAGAGATAGGGGAGCTTCCGCTGAAAAGGGCAGAGAGAAGCTTCAGATACCTGGGGGTCTAGATAGCCAGGAGATGGCGGGCCCTGCATAGGCTCAACTTTACGAAGCTGGTGTAGCAGATGGAGGAGGAGTTTAGGAGGTGGTGTTTTGCCACCCTCCCTAGCAGGGAGGGTCCAATCGGTCACAATGACAGTGCTCCCGTGGTCACTGTTCGTTTTCCAGTGTCTACCCATCATGATTCCGAAGTCTTTTTTCAGGAACGTCAGTAGGTGTATTACGGAGTTTGTGTGGGCGCAGAAGACTCCGGGGTATGAGGAGGGTATTCTTGCAGCGGGGCAGGGAAGTGGGCGGGTTGGCGCTGCCCAAACTGTGTGGGTACTACTGGGCTGCGAACGTGGCAATGTTTTGTAGGTGGGTGATGGAGGGGGGAGGGGGCCGCATGGAAGAGTTTGGAGACGGTGTCCTGTGTGTGCACGAGCCAGGAGGCGCTGTTTGCAGCGCCGTTGCCGCTCTCCCCCACCAACGAATTCTACGAGTCCGGTGGTGGTGTTTACCCTCAAAATCTGGGGTCAATGGAGGCTTCAGTTTAGTTCCCGATCCGGTGGAACCACCGGCTTGTACCAGGGAGGATGAACGGAGGGTTTTTGAGCTGGCACAGTGCAGGCATCAGGCAGCTGGTGGACCTCTTTCTCGATGGGAAGATTGCGACCTTAGAGGAGTTGCAGGGGAGGTTCGGTCTCCCCCCCAGGGAATACCTTCAGGTATATTCGGATTAGGGCGTTTGATAGGCGGCAGGTGGTGGAGTTTCCACTGTTGCCGCCAATGGGGGTTCAGGACAGAGTGCTTCCGGGGACGTGGGTCGGTGAGGGGAGGATCTCGGCAATCTAACAAGTGATGGGGGCGGGGGAGGAGGCCTCGGTGCAGGAGCTGAAAGATAAGTGGGAGGTGGAGCTGGGAGAGGAGATCGATAAGGGGACTTGGGCGGAAGTTTTGGGGAGGGTGAGCTCCTCCTCCTCTTGCACACGGCTCAGTTTAATCCACCTAAACGTACTGCAAAGGGCGCCGATGACTAGGACCAGGATGAGCCGGTTCTTTGGAGGAGAGGACAGGTGTGGCAGGTGTTCGGGGAGTCCTGCAAACCACACCCACATTTTCTGGGCGTGTCCTTCGTTGGAGGGCTTTTGGAGGGGCGTTGCGGTGACCTTGTCTAGGGTGGTCGGCTCCATGGTGGAGCCGGGCTGGGCGGATCGCAATTTTCGGGGTAGCATCGGAGCCGGGAGTGCAGGAGGCGAAAGAGGCCGGGATTCTGGCCTTTGGGTCTCTGGTAGCCCGGTGCAGGATTCTTTTACAGTGGAAGAATGCGAATTCCCCAAGCGCAGAATCCTGGATCAACGACATGGATGGGTTCATCAAACTGGAGAGAGTCAAGTTTGCCCTAAGGGGGTCGGTGCAAGTGTTCTTGCGTCAATGGCAGCCGTTTCTAGACTTCCTGGCGGAGCATTAGGGGTGGTCAACTTGAGCAGCAAACCGGGGGCGGGTTACTTATTCGATATGGGGAATGGGTGTGTGGTTTCATGCTTTCATGCTCATTCTTTGTGTTAATTTATTGCTGTTGTATTTGGGGGGGGGGGGGAGGGGTGACCGGTTTTCTTTGATTTGTGGGTGAAAAGTTGTTGAAAATTTGAATTAAAACTGATTTTAAAAAAGAAAAAACATTTTCCATTAACGTTTGATGGTACCTGTCTCACGCTCCTGCAATTCTCGATGGTACGTATTTGATTAACATGTTTTACTCCTAAGCTATCCATAACCTCCTTGAATAACCTCGAGGTAAAATTTGATCCTTGATCCGATTGTATTTCTGTCGGTAGTCCATACCTAGTTAAACATTTAAGTAACTCCTCCACAATCTCCAATTGGGCTGCACGGTAGCATTGTGGATAGCACAATCGCTTCACAGCTCCAGGGTCCCAGGTTCGATTCTTGGCTTGGGTCAACTGTCTGTGCGGAGTCTGCACATCCTCGCCATGTGTGTGTGGGTTTCCTCCGGGTGCTCCGGTTTCCTCCCACAGTCCAAAGATGTGCAGGTTAGGTGGATTGACACGTTAAATTGCCCTTCGAGTCCAAAATTGCCCTCAGTGTTGGGTGGGATTACTGGGTTATGGGGATAGGGTGGAGATGTTGACCTTGGGTAGGATGCTCTTTCCAATAGCCGGTGCAGACTCGATGGGCCGAATGGCCTCCTTCTGCACTGTAAATACTATGTAAAAATAAAAAAATATTTTTAGCTGTCATATTGCGTAATGGAATGTCATCTTGAAACCTAGTAGACACACCCATTGGAGTCAAAAGATATTGATTCCCACATTTAGTTTTAGGAAGAGGTCCTACGCAATCAATTCAGGCCATTGTAAATGCATTCTTAAATGCGGGAACGGGAAAAAAGGGCGCCGGTTTTATCACCACTTGAGTTTTCTCTGTCACTTGACATGTGTGACATGGATCAAATTTAACCACATCTTTATGTTGTCCAGACTAATAAAAATGTTTTTGTATTAGAACATGGAACATAGTACAGTACAGCACAGTACAGGCTCTTCAGCCCATGATGTTGTGCCTACCCTTTATCCTAATCTGAGATCAACCTAACCGACACCCCTGAAATTCACTGCTGTCAATGTATAGCTTGAATTTTCCTTATTTCCAAATGACCTCCTATTGGTATCTCGTGTGAGACTCACAACACCACTTGATAAACCTCTGCCAATGTTTCAGCTGCCTGCATATGGAAAGGTATCATTTTTTTTCATTAAGACATCATGTTTAAAGTAATACAATTCTGGTATACACTCAGAATCTTCTTCCCTGCATGCTTTCTGATATATCTGTTTTATTTCCATATTTTTCTGTTGTAACTCTCCCAACATCACTGAAAAAAAAATGTCCACCTCATCCTCCACCTTTCCTTCTTCTTTTCCAACCATCCAATCAAAAATCTTTTCTGATAATTGAACTTTAACTTCATCTTGAATCTTTGGTTTCTCCTCTTGTCTTAACCAATGACTTTGCGACCTTGTTACTATACAATACGGAAAAATCCCAGGATATTCGTCCTTCAACACTTTACTTATTTGATTTTCCACTGGCTTCGTAACCACAGTAGGCATAACTCCCACGTCTGATCTATTACTCCTACTGCCGCTTCACCACTCTTCACTGCACACTCCAACCTTAACTTATCGAATGGAACACTATTCTTCTCACCCTGGATTCAACATATTACGACCGTTTGTGGCAATATTCCTTCCAAATTACATAACGCCTCATCTGTTACCATCAATGATTGCTAACTTCCGCAGCTCTTAAAAGTTTGACTTGTTTCCCTACTCATCCTGGTATAGATCATAGAATTTACAGTGCAGAAGGAGGCCATTCGGCCCATCGAGTCTGCACCGGCTCTTGGAAATAGCACCCTACCCAAGGTTAACACCTCCACCCTATCCGCATAACGTTGTAACCCCACCCAACACTAAGGGCAATTTTGGACTCAAAGGGCAATTTGTCATGTCCAATCCACCTAACTTGCACATCTTTGGACTGTGGGAGGAAACCGGAACACCCGGAGGAAACCCACGCACACACAGGGAAGATGTGCAGACTCCGCACAGACAGCGACCCAAGCCGGAATCGAACCTGGGACCCTGGAGCTGTGAAGCGATTGTGCTATCGTGCTGCCCTACATCAGTAAACGTTACCACACAAGTAAATTATATCGAGAGAACTTATACCTTCTTATTAATCACCTCCTCATCAGGTTGTACATTAATTTGCACCTCCCTTGCTTCAAGTGGACTTTCCTTTACCACTTAACAAACCCCCACTGTCTTATCCTGTTTTGCCACATCAACCTTCCGAGTGCTTTTCTTAAACATCTAACTGTGACTTTACATGTCCTACTTTATGACAGTAAAATCATCTGGAACTTTTATTTCTCTACCACCCTCCTGGATTACTTTTGAAATCTGAGGTACGCTATCTTGGCTGTCTCCTATGAGATCTCTTTCCCTTTACACTTGGGTATTTCTATTTCCCCAGCTTCTATCCTTCACGGATGAAACCGATGTCGGAAAACAAAATTTGATGTGTGAACGAATTCATAATCATCTGCCATTTCTGCTGCTAATCTCTCAGTTTGAACCCTCTGCTCTTCCATATGGGTTCTCAGTACATCAGAAATTGAACTTTTAAACTCCTCCAATTTTTTTTATATGGCCTTCATGCGTTTTATCTATTTTCAAAGATCTTCACCGATCAGAATTACTCTGTTTAATCCAATGAAACACTGTGTATGTGTGACCAGGTTATTTCCTTAAATGTCTGAACCTTTGTCTGTTGGCTTCAGGCACGAGTTGATATGCACCTAAGATGGATTGTTTCACCTCCTCATGCATCTCAGTTACGTCCACAACGAACTCAACCGACCAACTTTGTATGAAAGAGTCATAACCACATGTCCACATAACCACATCCAACAGAGGGCAGCAGAGCAGAGCTTCTGATTGGCTGTTCCGGGGAGATTTGCATACGTGCAGTGTGGTCAGCGTAAGTTGAAGGTGCACCTGTATCAGTGACCCGAGGAGTTCGACGGAAGGTGAGCATCCAACAGAGGGCAGCAGAGCAGAGCTTCTGATTGGCTGTTCCGGGGAGATTTGCATACGTGCAGTGTGGTCAGCGTAAGTTGAAGGTGCACCTGTATCAGTGACCCGAGGAGTTCGACGGAAGGTGAGCATCCAACAGAGGTGAGCATCCAACAGAGGGCAGCAGAGCAGAGCTTCTGATTGGCTGTTCCGGGGAGATTTGCATACGTGCAGTGTGGTCAGCGTAAGTTGAAGGTGCACCTATATCAGTGACCCGAGGAGTTCGACGGAAGGTGAGCATCCAACAGAGGGCAGCAGAGCAGAGCTTCTGATTGGCTGTTCCGGGGAGATTTGCATACGTGCAGTGTGGTCAGCGTAAGTTGAAGGTGCACCTGTATCAGTGACCCGAGGAGTTCGACGGAAGGTGAGCATCCAACAGAGGGCAGCAGAGCAGAGCTTCTGATTGGCTGTTCCGGGGAGATTTGCATACGTGCAGTGTGGTCAGCGTAAGTTGAAGGTGCACCTGTATCAGTGACCCGAGGAGTTCGACGGAAGGTGAGCATCCAACAGAGGGCAGCAGAGCAGAGCTTCTGATTGGCTGTTCCGGGGAGATTTGCATACGTGCAGTGTGGTCAGCGTAAGTTGAAGGTGCACCTGTATCAGTGACCCGAGGAGTTCGACGGAAGGTGAGCATCCAACAGAGGGCAGCAGAGCAGAGCTTCTGATTGGCTGTTCCGGGGAGATTTGCATACGTGCAGTGTGGTCAGCGTAAGTTGAAGGTGCACCTGTATCAGTGACCCGAGGAGTTCGACGGAAGGTGAGCATCCAACAGAGGGCAGCAGAGCAGAGCTTCTGATTGGCTGTTCCGGGGAGATTTGCATACGTGCAGTGTGGTCAGCGTAAGTTGAAGGTGCACCTGTATCAGTGACCCGAGGAGTTCGACGGAAGGTGAGCATCCAACAGAGGGCAGCAGAGCAGAGCTTCTGATTGGCTGTTCCGGGGAGATTTGCATACGTGCAGTGTGGTCAGCGTAAGTTGAAGGTGCACCTGTATCAGTGACCCGAGGAGTTCGACGGAAGGTGAGCATCCAACAGAGGGCAGCAGAGCAGAGCTTCTGATTGGCTGTTCCGGGGAGATTTGCATACGTGCAGTGTGGTCAGCGTAAGTTGAAGGTGCACCTGTATCAGTGACCCGAGGAGTTCGACGGAAGGTGAGCATCCAACAGAGGGCAGCAGAGCAGAGCTTCTGATTGGCTGTTCCGGGGAGATTTGCATACGTGCAGTGTGGTCAGCGTAAGTTGAAGGTGCACCTGTATCAGTGACCCGAGGAGTTCGACGGAAGGTGAGCATCCAACAGAGGGCAGCAGAGCAGAGCTTCTGATTGGCTGTTCCGGGGAGATTTGCATACGTGCAGTGCGGTCAGCGTAAGTTGAAGGTGCACCTGTATCAGTGACCCGAGGAGTTCGACGGAAGGTGAGCATCCAACAGAGGGCAGCAGAGCAGAGCTTCTGATTGGCTGTTCCGGGGAGATTTGCATACGTGCAGTGTGGTCAGCGTAAGTTGAAGGTGGTTTGTGAAGGGGCTGTTCTCGAGTGACAGCTTTACCCGAAACACTACTTACGCAGTGTCTCCCACCCATCCTCCTCCTCTAACCAAAAAAAAAAGCTCTGTCCATTGGATTGCTAAACTAACAAGTTTTTTATTTTTTTATTTTTCAGTAGTTGGGAAGTTAGTTCAGTGGGAATGGAGGCTAGGGCAGTTGAATGTTCCTCCTGCAGAATGTGGGAGGAATGGGTCACCTCTAGTGTCCCTTCTGACTACATCTGCGGGAAGTGCACCCAACTCCAGCTCCTCGAGAGCCGCATTAGGGACCTGGAGCTGGAGCTGGATGAACTTCGGATCATTCGGGAGGCGGAGGAGGTTATTGAGAGGAGTTATAGGGAGGTAGTCACACCTCAGGTAAAAGAAGAAAGTAGATGGGTTACCGTCAGGGGAGGGAGAGGGAACCGGCAGGCAGTGCAGGGATCCCCTGTGGTCGTTCCCCTCTATAACAAGTATACCGTTTTGGATACTGTTGCGGGGGACGACTTACCAGGGGTAAGCAATAGGGCGCAGGTCTCTGGCACAGAGTCTGTCCCTGTTGCTCAGAAGGGAAGGGAGAAGAGGAACAGAGCACTTGTCATTGGGGACTCCATAGTTAGAGGAACAGACAGGAGGTTCTGTGGGAACGAAAGAGACTCACGGTTGGTGTGTTGCCTCCCAGGTGCCAGGGTTCGTGATGTCTCTGATCGTGTTTTTGGGATCCTTAAGGGGGAGGGGGAGCAGCCCCAAGTCGTGGTCCACATAGGTACCAACGACATAGGTAGGAAGAGAGATGGGGATTTGAGACAGAAATTCAGGGAGCTAGGGTGGAAGCTGAGAGCTAGAACAAACAGAGTTGTTATCTCTGGGTTGTTACCCGTGCCACGTGCTAGCGAAGTGAGAAATAAGGAGAGAGAGGAGTTGAACACGTGGCTACAGGGATGGTGCAGGAGGGAGGGTTTTGGTTTCCTGGATAATTGGGGCTCATTCTGGGGTAGGTGGGACCTCTACAAACAGGATGGTCTTCACCTGAACCAGAGGGGTACCAATATCCTGGGGGGGAGATTTGCTAGTGCTCTTCGGGGGGGTTTAAACTAATTCAGCAGGGGGATGGGAACCTAAATTGTAGTCCCAGTGTACAGGATGTTGAGAGTAGTGAGGTCAGGGATAGGGTTAAAAGTTCGAAAGAGGGCACCGGCAAGCAGGACGCTGGTTTGAAGTGTGTCTACTTCAACGCCAGGAGCATCCGGAATAAGGTGGGTGAGCTTGCAGCATGGGTTGGTACCTGGGATCTCGATGTTGTGGCGATTTCGGAGACATGGGTAGAGCAGGGACAGGAATGGTTGTTGCAGGTTCCAGGATTTAGATGTTTCTGTAAGAACAGAGAAGATGGTAAAAGAGGGGGGGGTGTGGCATTGTTAATCAAGGAAAGTATTACGGCGGTAGAAAGGACGCTTGAGGACTCGTCTACTGAGGCAGTATGGGCCGAGGTTAGGAACAGTAGAGGAGAGGTCACCCTGTTGGGAGTTGTCTATAGACCTCCGAATAGTCCCAGAGATGTAGAGGAAAGGATTGGAAAGATGATTCTTGACAGGAGCGAGAGTAACAGGGTAGTTGTTATGGGGGACTTTAACTTTCCAAATATTGACTGGAAATACTATAGTTCGAGTACTATAGATGGGTCAGTTTTTGTGCAGTGTGTGCAGGAAGGTTTTCTGACACAGTATGTAGACAGTCCAACAAGGGGCGAGGCCACATTGGATTTGGTACTGGGTAATGAACCCGGCCAGGTGTTAGATTTAGATGTAGGTGAGCACTTTGGTGATAGTGATCACAACTCGGTTATGTTTACTTTAGCAATGGGCAGGGATAGGTATATACCGCAAGGCAAGAATTATAGCTGGGGGAAAGGCAATTATGATGCTATTCGGCAAGATTTAGGAGGTATAGGATGGGGAAGGAAACTGCAGGGGATGGGTACAATCGAAATGTGGAGCTTTTTCAAGGAACAGCTACTGCGTGTCCTTGATAAGTATGTACCTGTCAGGCAGGGAGGAAGTTGTCGAGCAAGGGAGCCGTGGTTTACTAAGGAAGTTGAAGCACTTGTCAAGAGGAAGAAGAAGGCTTATGTTAGGATGAGACATGAAGGCTCAGTTAGGGCACTTGAGAGTTACAAGTTAGCCAGGAAGGACCTAAAGGGAGAGTTAAGAAGAGCGAGGAGAGGACACGAAAAGTCGTTGGCGGATAGGATCAAGGAAAACCCTAAGGCTTTCTATAGGTATATCAGGAACAAAAGAATGACTCGAGTAAGATTAGGGCCAATCAAGGATAGTAGTGGAAAGTTGTGTGTGGAATCAGAGGAGATAGGGGAAGCATTAAATGGATATTTTTCGTCAGTGTTTACACTGGAGAAAGACAATGTTGTCGAGGAGAACACTCAGGTTCAGTCGACCAGGCTAGATGGAATTGAGGTTCAAAAGGAGGAGGCGTTAGCAATTTTAGAAAATGTCAAAATAGATAAGTCCCCTGGGCCAGATGGGATTTATCCTAGGATTCTCTGGGAAGCCAGGGAGGAGATTGCAGAGCCTTTGTCCTTGATCTTTATGTCGTCTTTGTCGACAGGAATAGTGCCGGAAGACTGGAGGATAGCAAATGTTGTCCCCTTGTTCAAGAAGGGGAGTAGAGACAACCCTGGTAATTATAGACCTGTGAGCCTTACTTCGGTTGTGGGTAAAATGTTGGAAAAGGTTATAAGAGATAGGGTTTATAATCATCTTGAAAAGAACAAGTTGATTAGCGATACTCAACACGGTTTTGTGAAGGGTAGGTCATGTCTCACAAACCTTATTGAGTTTTTTGAGAAGGTGACCAAACAGGTGGATCAGGGTAAAGCTGTTGATGTGGTGTATATGGATTTCAGTAAGGCGTTTGATAAGGTTCCCCACGGTAGGCTATTGCAGAAAATAAGGAAGTATGGAATTGAAGGTGATTTAGCGGTTTGGATCAGTAATTGGCTAGCTGAAAGAAGACAGAGGGTGGTGGTTGATGGCAAATGTTCATCCTGGAGTTCAGTTACAAGTGGTGTACCGCAAGGATCTGTTTTGGGGCCACTGCTGTTTGTCATTTTTATAAATGACCTGGAAGAGGGTGTAGAAGGATGGGTTAGTAAATTTGCAGATGACACGAAGGTCGGTGGAGTTGTGGATAGTGCTGAAGGATGTTATAGGATACAGAGGGACATAGATAAGCTGCAGAGCTGGGCTGAGAGGTGGCAGATGGAGTTTAATGCGGAAAAGTGTGAGGTGGTTCACTTTGGAAGGAGTAACAGGAATGCAGAGTACTGGGCTAATGGCAAGATTCTTGGTAGTGTAGATGAACAGAGAGATCTCGGCATCCAGGTACATAAATCCCTGAAAGTTGCCACCCAGGTTAATAGGGCTGTTAAGAAGGCATATGGTGTGCTAGCCTTTATAAGCAGGGGGATTGAGTTTCGGAACCACAAGGTCATGCTGCAGCTGTACATAACTCTGGTGCGGCCACACCTGGAGTACTGCGTGCAGTTCTGGTCACCACATTATAGGAAGGATGTGGAAGCTTTGGAAAGGGTTCAGAGGAGATTTACTAGGATGTTGCCTGGTATGGAGGGAAGGTCTTACGAGGAAAGGCTCAGGGAATTGAGGTTGTTTTCGTTAGAGAGGAGAAGGCTGAGAGGTGACTTAATAGAGACATATAAGATAGTCAGAGGGTTAGATAGGGTGGACAGTGAGAGTCTTTTTCCTCGGATGGTGATGACCAACACGAGGGGACATAGCTTTAAATTGAGGGGTGAGAGATATAGGACAGATGTCAGAGGCAGTTTCTTTACTCAGAGAGTAGTCGGGGTGTGGAACACCCTGCCTGCAATAGTAGTAGACTCGCCAACTTTAAGGGCATTTAAGTGGTCACTGGATAGACATATGGATGAAAATGGAATAGTGTAGGTCAGATAGGCTTCAGATGGTTTCACAGGTCGGCGCAACATCGAGGGCCGAAGGGCCCGTACTGCGCTGTAGTGTTCTATGTTCTATGTTCTATGTCCTGGGAATTTTCATTTCTTTTGCCACCTTCTACATCCTTCGCATCAACCCAGGGCAATTCATCGACGTTTTTAAATAGATAATCACCAAACCTTCGACTCGGAAGCTTGTGCTCCTTCTGACCATTCTCATCGCTATCCTCAGACTGTAATTTTCTCTTTACCTCAGATTCTTTTAACTGACGTTCATTTTTCATGGCCAGTTTTCGAAATGTTTCCCTTTCCTTTATCTCCGTTTCTGTTTCCTTTTCCTCTCTCTCCTTTTCTTTTTCCCTGATCTGTACCTCCCTTTATCTCTGTTTGTTACGCTCGGGTATTCTTCCCTTCTCCTTTTCATCTCTCTCCTTCTCTTTGCCATGAACTGCAATTCAAGCAGCTTGAATGTTTTTTTGACTTTCAAGCTGCTTTTGAATTCTTGCCTGTTCCAATGATTCTGACTGTGTCTCTGGCAATTTTACATGCTCAGCTACCGCTGTAATTAAATGTTCTTTCCGTCCTTTGTCACGTAATGTTAACTGTAATGTTTATGCTAATTCTATAAGCCTTGTTTTAATCACCGTTTGTAAGGTACAGCGCGTGACCTTGCACAGCCACTCAAACAGTCTGAGCATCTAGAACATAGAACATAGAACAGTACAGCACAGAACAGGCCCTTCGGCCCTCGATGTTGTGCCGAACACTGATCACCCTACTTAAACCCACGTAACCCGTATACCCATAACCCAACAATCCCCCAATTAACCTTACACTACGGGCAATTTAGCATGGCCAATCCACCTAATCCACCTAACCTATCTGAAAGAACCATTGCAGAAAGCACACTCCCTATTTATACTGCTGGGATGCAACAACAGAACCTGAAATACAAATATGTTCACCCTAACGATCAATAAGTTCACTAAGCCAGCCCAATCAGTAAAGATAGACTTTTGTCTGACGAGCACCCAATTTGTTGTGGGCCATGTCTGAGAAACTCCAAAGTGTATTATGAAGTTCATCTGACCTATAACCTTCAGGTTAAACTTGGCTAGGTTGAGCAAAAAATTATGCGCTTCAGGTACGATGAAGCAGATTTTTTGAGCATTTTAATCAAAATAAGGTTTATTATAAGAATGGAGTTAACATATGTACATATAAAAACAGCATGATTTTGCATATCAATTACAAACAAATTCAAAAGTAGCTTCAGTAATCCATGTAAATAACACGGAATGATTTCCCTCTTAGCTGTTCCAATTCAATAACAAAATCCGTAAACCAAAACCCCTTTCGAAGGCGTGGCCGAGCACACTGTATTCTCACTTGACTGGGACTGGACCTTCACCTGAGATTCTGATGCAGTTTGTACCAGCAGTTTCAAACTCCTTCCGGAAAACAACTACGAAGGTTGTGGCAGAATGCAATACGCAGTATGTTTTGCATTCGAATAGCTTTTTTTCAAAAGAGAAAAACGTGGAAACAACTTCATTCCTTCTGCAGTTGAAAGCCACAAAACGAAAATCAAAACCAGAAAAGAACCCCTCTCAGAAGACAGACACAATCCAGCTTCACACAAGAAAATACATCTCTGAATCTGTACTACTAGACACATGATAAGGGAGCAAACATTTATTGAAGTGACACTCACATGGCACTGTGAACAATGAATTCCCATGTTGGAACAGTGGAGTTGTCCCTGAACAACAGACAGCAATGTCAGAACGGTGGAACTGTCTCTCTTAACAATAAATTGCAATGTTGGATACATTTTAAGCTTCTGCTTTGAATGGATTGTAATGCCATAACCGTGACCAGAATTTTGAAGAACAGATTGAAGTGTAAGGGCAGTGTAACCGTCTCTTCCAGTAACAGATTACCATGTCAATGCTGTGGATAACACAGAATGAAATGTTAGAACAGATGAGCTGTCTTTGTGAACATTAGATTGCAATGACATAACGATGGTGGTCCACCAATGAACATAGAGCGAACTGTCAGAAGAGTGACCAGTATGCAGTGTTGGAATAGTGAAACTGTGAGAACAGTAATGCAACCTATTTGGACAATAGATTGCAATATTCCAAAAGGGATTTTGAATTTTTTACAATGCTGAAAATGATGGATCAGTGGTGCTGTTCACAACACATCACAAAGTAAAAACAGTGGAACTGTCTCTTGGAACAACAAAGTGCTGTGTTAGAACAGTGGAGCTATTTTTGTGAATAACAGAGTGCAATGTTAGAACAATGGAGCTGTCGATGTGAACAATCGAGTGCAATTTTAGAACAGTGGAGCTGTCCATGTGAACAATAGAGTGCAATGCCAGAACAGTGGATCTGTCTCTATGGACAATAGATTGCAATGTCAGAACAGTGATGTCTCTATGAACAACAGATTGGAATGCCAGAACAGTTGAGCTGCCTCTATGAACACCAGAATACAAAATTGTAAAGAGTGGACGGTCTCTGAAAATCATTTTCTATTGCCAGGAATGTAGGGCTGTCTCTGTGGACATGGATTGGAATGTTGAAAGTGGAGTTTTCCGTATGAACAGTAGATTGCAATGCATGAACAGTTCATCCCTCTATAGAAACAATTGATTGCAATGTTTGGACTGTAAAGATGCCGCGACGAATAATGGATTGCAATGTTGGACCAGAGGAGCTGTCTATGTGAATAATTAGTTGCAATGTCGGAAAGTTGGAGCTCTCTGTGTGATTCATCGATTGCAATGATAGAACTGTGGTTCTGTCTCTTCGACAATGGGTTGTAGTATTTGAACAGTGCATCTGTATTTCTGAACAACAGATCTCATTGTCAGATCAGTGGTCCTGTCTCGGTCAATAGTAGACCACAATATTGGAACAACGAAGCTGTCAATGTGAAGAGTATGCCTGTGAAAAATAGATTGCAGTTAGAACAGAAAAGCTGCCTCTGTGACCAACAGATTGCACAATTAGATTAGTGGTGCTCTCTCTGTGAACAATGTATTGCAAAGTTAGATCATTGGAGCTGTATTTGTGATCAGAAGATTGCAAAGTTAGAACAGTGAAGCTACCTCTGTGAACAGAAGATTGCAAAGTTAGATCGGTGGAGTTGTCTCTGTGCATAATAGATTGCAAAGTTAGATCAGTGGGGCTGTCTGTTTGAAGAATGGATTGCAAAGTTAGATCAGTGGAGCTGTCTCCGTGAATAACAGATTGCAACGGTAAATCAATGGAGCTGTCTCTGTGCATTATAGATTGCACAGTTAGATCAGTGGAGCTGTGTCTGTGAACACAAGATTGCAAAGTTAGATCAGTGTCCCTGTCTCTGTGAACAGAAAATTGCAAATTTAGATCAGTGGTGCTGTGTCTGCGAGCATAAGATTGCAAAGTTAGATCAGTGTCCCTGTCTCTGTGAATAGTAGATTGCAAAGTTAGATCAGTTGAGCTGTCTCAGTGAATAGTAGATCATACAGTTAGATCAATGGAGCTGTCTCTGTGAATAGTAGATTGCAAAGTTAGATCAGTGGACCTGTCTATGTGAACAGAAGATTGCACAGTTAAACCAATGGAGCTATCTCTGTGTATAATAGATTGCAAAGTTAGATCAGTTGAGCTGTCTCTGTGAATAGTAGATTGCACAGTAAGATCACTGGAGCTGGATCTGTGAATAGTATATCACAATTTTGGAACTGTGCAACAACAGGTTGAAATTTAAACTTTTGCAGCCGTCTCTTTCAATCATAGATTGCCATTTATCTGCGAAAAGCAGACCGTTATGTGAGAGCAATGGGGCTGTCTCTGTGAACAGAAGATTACGATGGTATAACTGTGAAGCCTCTCTGTGAACAATAGATTGCAAAGTTAGAACAGATGAACTGTCCCAGTGAACAAATAGATTGCAATGAAAGAACAGTGGTGCTGCCACAAAGAATAAACGGTCAAAAGAGTGATGCAGTCACTCTGACTGACTGCAATGGTGGAACAGTGAAACAGTCTCTGTGACAGACAGATTGCAATGTTAGAACATTGAAGGAGTCTCTCTGAACAATAGATTGAAACATTAGAACAGTGCAGTTGTGTTTGTTCGCAATGATGGCTGTGGTTCACGTGGGCGGTGTCAAGGTAAATAATAGATTGCAATGTGAAAACAGATTGAAATGTTCTACCAATGGTGCTGTCTCTGTGAACAAGTGATTGTAAATTTAGAACAGTGGAGCTGCATTGGGGAACAAGAGATTGCAATGTCCGATCCGTAAAGATCTCCTGTGAAGAACAGATTGTAATGTCAGAAGAGGGAAGCTTTCACTGTGAACAACAGATTGCAATGTCAGAACAGGGGAAATGTTTATGTGAACAATAGACAGTGTTCTGGGCCAGAGCGTAGAAATTGCAAAGTGAATTTTGAAGCTCACCTGAACTATAGCTTTAGTGTTGAATTTGGCAAGGATGAGCACAGAAGTCTTCACTTCAGATGTGATTTATCAGACTTCCTTGGCTTCCAGACTTCCTTCCTTTCTCAAAACAATGTTTGTACGAATGTAGTGAACATGTATAAAACAAGAATTTGGTATCAAATACAAACACGAAGAAAACGCAACAGCTACAGTAATCTGTGTATATCACTCTTAATGAATCCCCCTATTAATCTGTTCAAATCCAATAAAAAACAAATCAATAAAACCAACCAATCAATAAAACCCCCTTTCAAGCAAGTGGCCCAGCACACTGTTTTCTCACTTCAATGAGATTCTAGGCCAGCCTCCGACCAGCAGATTCAAGTCACCTTTCGGAAAGCAACTCTATCTTTGACGTTAACAAACCAGTTTGCAAAGCACACAATGTGCTTTCAGTTCACTGGGACAGCTTCAAAATGAAAACAGAGTTATGGGGAAATCTTCCTGCAGTCCAAATGAACAAACTGAAAACGGAACCAAAACACTTAACAACCTCTCACCTGAGCGCCACAGCCCAACTCCACCCACAAATGACATCACTGATGCCGTGCTACAAGTCATGTGATCAAACAAAACATTTGTTAATGGACACTTACATGACACTCTCATGCATGCTCTCTCACACACAGCTTTCATACACCACCTGTCAGACACGCTCTCACACTCTGGCTCTCACACATTCTCTCACACACACTCTCACACACTCTCACTCACGCTCTCACAGACTCTCACACATTCTCTCACACGCACTCACACACACTCTCACTCGCTCTCACACACTCTCACACATTCTCACACACAATCTCACTCCCGCTTTCACACACTCTCACACATTCTCTCACGCACACTCACACATGCTCTCTCACACACTCACACACACTCTCACTCATGCTCTCACACACTCTCACACATTCTCTCACACACACTCTCACACATTCTCTCACACACACTCTCATACACTCTCACACATGCTCTCACCCAGGCTCCCAAACTCCGACTCTCACACGTGCTATCCCACACACTCTCATTCTCCGATTCTCACAGTCAGGCTCTCACATTTGCTCTTGCACTTGTTCTCACACAATCTCCCACACATGCTCCCACACTTCGTCACTCACAAACGCTGTCACATACACTCGCAGACTGGCTGCCACAATCACTCTCACACACACTCACCATCGCGCTCACAATCCAGTTCTCACACATGCTCTCACACATGCTGTCACAGACGCTCTCACTATCTGACTCGCTCACATGCGCACACAGAGGCTTTTACATCCCTGCTCCCACACAGGCTCTCAAACTGTGGCTCTCCAAGAATCTCTCACACTTTAGATCTCACATTCAGCCTCTCAAACAAGCTTTCAGTCCATCTTTCACACAGACTCTCACACACCAGCTCCCAGTCACATTCACATACCAGCTCTCACACACGTGCTCACACAATCTCACCCTCAGGCTTTCACACATGTTCTCACACACGCTCTCATAAACAGTCTCTCACATCTGCCCTCACGCACGCTCACTCACGCTCTAACACACTCTCTCAAAAATGCTCTCAGACTGCGGCTCTCACACTCGTATAAAACTCCAGCTGTCACACATGGAGTTAAACTCGGCTGTAACATACACTTCGACACAACTGTTCTCACACTCCGGCTCTCACAAGCTGGCTGTCCCACTTGCATTTTCACAGGCTCTCACACAACGTCTTATGTATGACCTCGCAGCCTGTTGCACACGCGCGCTCTCACACGGGCTCTCACAAGCAATCTCTCACGCACATTCTCACACGCTCTGACACACTGCTCACACATGCTCTCAGTCGCGCTCTCACTGACGTTCTCACTCTCTCACAGGCTCTCACACTCCTGCTCTCGCACTTGCATTTGTACAGGCTCTCTCACAACCTCTTATGCATGATCTCACAGTCTGGGGAACACTCACGCTCTCACACACTCTCACAAGCAGTCTCTCACACATGCCCTCGCGCACATTTTCACACGCTCTCACACACGGCTCTCACACATGCTCTCAGCCACGCTCTCACAGACGCTCTCACACATGATCTCACTCAATGGATCTCAGACACACTCACAGTGCGTCTGTCACATTCCTGGTCACATACGTGTTCACACACATGCTCGGAAACTCTCTCTCATAATCTGGCTCTCATACACGGGCTCTTACACCGGCTCTAGCAAGCACTCTCTCAAGCAGCTCACACGCTCTCACCACACTCTGACACACTGGCTCTCACACATTCTCCCAGAGACGGTTCTGATGCACCATCTCTCATGCACGCTCTCACTCATGATCTCACACTCGGGCTTTCAGACACACTCTCGCACTCTCCCACAGATACTCTCACACACACTCTCCTACAAGCTTTCACTCACGCGATCGCACAAGGTCTCACTCTCCGACTCCCACACACGCTCTCGTATGCACCGGCCCTCACAGATACTCTCAAACACGGTCTCAAACTGATTCTCACACCACTTCTCATACACGCTCTCTCTCACAGTCTCGCACATGCTCTCAAACTCCGGGATTCATACACGCTCTCATTCACTCTGCCAACTCCTGCTGTCACATTCCGCCTCACGCATCGGCTCTCACAATATTTCTATCCCAGAAAATCTGACTCTCTGGCTCTTATACATGCTCTCACACTCCGGATCCCATACATTCTCACACTCTATCTTTCACACATCGGAACTAAGAAACTCTCTCGTACACAGCCCCACACAGGCCCTCAAACGCGCTCTCACACTCCGGCTCACACACGCTCTCACACATGCTCTCACATACGTTCCAACACACATCGTCACACGCCAGTTCTCACACAGGCTAACAAACTCCTCTCCCACTATCTCGTTGTCAGAAATGCTCCCACTGCCTCAGAGTCACTTCCTCTCCGACAGTTCCTCACTCTCTCAGACACTCTCTCTCTCTCTTCCAAAATTTTACTCTCTCGCTTCCTCCCTCGCACACAGTCTCTCATACTCCCTCTCTCACACTCTTACTCTATCACACGTTCTGCCCTCTCACTCTTTCAGACTCTCACAATAACTCCCAATCTCTTACACCAGCTCCCTCTTTCACAATGTGCCTCGCGTACACTCCCATGCACTCTATCCCTCCCACTATCTCTCTCATCTCTCACCACACACCCTCCATCCCTGACACTTTCTACCAAATGCTTACCCTCTATCCCACACTCTCTCATGTCCCTCTTTTCTCTTACTTTCATTGACTCGCGCACTCGGCAACTCACTCGAGGATTTTATGGCCGAGATTACTTGACTCGAATACTGATTTACTATTTTACGCACAATCCTACTCACATCGGCTGCCTCCCGCATCCACTCTCTCGCTCTGTCTCCACTCTCTTCCCTCCCTATTAAGTCAATCCATCTCTTTCTCTCGTTTTACCCTTTATTGTAGACACGATTTTTCTCTCCCATGCTCTTTTCTCTGCTACATAATTTTTCAATCACCGTCTTTTTCTCCCTTTCTCTCTCACCCTCTTTCTCTTTCATCCTGTTTCGCTCTCACCCTCTGTCTCTCTGAACCTCTGACTCTCCCTATCTCTTTCCCTCTTTCTCTCTCTTTCACACTCACCCTCTTTCTCTCACTTTCTCTCTCATCCTCTTACTCTCTCAGTCACTTTCACTCTCGCACCCGCCTTCTCTCTGAATCTATTTTGCCGTCCCATTTTTTCTCTGTCATCTTCCTTCTCTCACATCTTGTGTCTCACTTGCCCTCTTTCTCTCTCAATCTAATAATTTCAGCACATCTCACAGACCATATCCATCCATGACTTCCTCCAAATCACAAAACGTCTCCCTCCCAGATTTAGTGTGTGTATCAGATGGATGCAGTATTTGTTAGAACGGTGTATAAGTTTTTTCAGCCAAATATGTTTGTACTTCTCTTTGAACATAGAACATAGAACATAGAACAGTACAGCACAGAACAGGCCCTTCGGCCCTCGATGTTGTGCCGAGCAATGATCACCCTACTTAAACCCACGTAACCCGTATACCCGTAACCCAACAATCCCCCCATTAACCTTACACTACGGGCAATTTAGCATGGCCAATCCACCTAACCCGCACATCTTTGGACTGTGGGAGGAAACCGGAGCACCCGGAGGAAACCCACGCACACACAGGGAGGACGTGCAGACTCCACACAGACAGTGACCCAGCCGGGAATCGAACCTGGGACCCTGGAGCAGTGAAGCATTGATGCTAACCACCATGCTACCGTGAGGCCCCTTTGGTGTCCTGTGTTTGTGTCTGCTGCAGGCTCGAAGGTACACAGGTGTCCCAATATTTCAAAATGTTTTCTCTGTTTGAGTAACTGCATTAGATTATGGGTTGGAATAATTTTCTTTGGATTTTACATAGTTCCTGATATTCCATTCATTGAAATTTGCTATTTCTGTCACCCTAAACCCCTTAAATCACAGCACTGTATGGTCACAGGGAAATAGACAGCTACACCCCAGAGTGGAGTGCAACCACCCAGAGAAACACATTAACAGTTGGAACTGATCTAATGAATGGTCACAAATAAAGAGAAAGCTACATCCCAGAGTGCAGTGGAACCACCCAGAGAAACACACTGACATTCGGAACTGAATTACTGAATGGTCCCAGTTAAACAGGCTGTTATACCCCAGAGTGGCGGTCCCACTCAGACAAACACAATGCGTTTGGACCTGAATCACTGAATGGTCACAGTTAAAAGGGAGCGACATTCCAGCCCGCATTTGAACCGCCCAGAGAAACATAGACAATTGAAACTGAATCACTGAATGGTCACAGATTAAGAGGCAGCTCCACCCCAGAGTGCAGTGGAATCACCCAGAGAGACACACTAACAATTTGAACTGAATCACTGAATGGTCACAGTCGAGGGTTAGATGTCAATGAAACAATCTGAGCTTTTATCGGCCTGATGATCTTTGAATGGACAACATCCTATCTGTTATTATCAGGTGAACAATGTGATCAACACAGACCAGTGTTGCAATGTCATCACTCCCTCAAAAGGAAAATATTTTTTGAAGCTAAAGTCGTAATTTGTTTGTTCAAATATTTGAAAAACAAGTTGAACGATGTTGCAATCTCAACATCGCTCAGGTGGTTCCTCAGGGTATCAATTAAAGTTTTGGGAATCATGTAACCTCGGAGTATAAGGCAGAGAGATCGGCAGCAGCACGAAATGACACATTACTTTCCACTAAAATGGTTCTTCCAATTGACATAGTTGGGAAAATATTGTGCATTGTCCTTGTTATTGTTGGTGTTCCTGGTAAGTGATTATTAAAGTTTGAAGCTGCGTAAATCCGCGTGTGAGCGGCTCTCTGAGTTTAAGTTGTGACTGACATTGTTTAATGCTTATTTCGTGTGCACTGTTATACAGAGACCTGATCAACAACGTAAATACGCAAAGTTAAATATGTTTAAACCTATCTATGGTTTGAATGCCTTTCAACAACTGACAATGAACCTCGTTTGGAACTCACGGGATCTCGGATTAATGAAGTCATTCTTGGTAGAATCTTGTATAATGTTAGATTGGATCTCGGTGAAGGCAATCTCTCAGAGGGAATATTCAGTGGGAGTAATTAGAATATCGCACCAGGTGTCGATTACTGAACACATCGGACTATCTGACAGAAGTGAGCAAGTATTACTGGAAGTATCTGCCAATGCTGGATTGTACTTAATATAGATCAGGAAGTAGGTTAAAATAAATTGTTGTATTTTGGAGCAATATATTTAATTGGTGAGTGGTCGCTCCATCCAGGGGATCTCACTCCATCTCGCTCCCTCTGTTTTACTTTTGCAAGAGATTGTAAACAGGGAGAATTCGGCTGCGTTTCGATTATGTTTAATATTTATTGTGTGAAGTGAATATCGCGACATATTTTTACTGTTGAACTGCTCCAACGGAAACATACATCACCACCACTCTAACATTTAGTAAAACTACAACAGTGTAGTTTTCTAATAGGTTTTGCCATATATTTCTATTAATTCTGAAAAGAACTCCAATGTTTGTTGATTTTCTCATGGTTGTTTTTGAACTGCTCATCTGAACCCAGAAACCCCTCACACGCTAAATTTCCAATGAAGTGATTGGGGGACTTATTGTTCTGTTCAAAATGCAGCAGCGGACACTGAGCTGTTGGGAAATGAATTTCCGATTGAAATACCAACTTTCCAAGTTGGGATTGATGATGAATGTGTGACTGTATTCGGTTGTATTTATCCACCGAATCACTCAACTTGGATTTGTCTGCAAATTTTGTAATTGTCATTCTGCTTCCCGATTCCATATTGTTGATGTAAATGGTGAAGCAACGTTTATCCCAGCGCTGATCGACGTGGAACTCCACTTCGCACATTCCACTAATCAGACCAAATCCCTTTTAACTCCTCTACCTGTTTTTGTGCTGACTATTTATTATACTCTGCGTTACTGGATTTTTTTCTACCTCAGCTGTAAAATCTTTTTTCTTACTTTTGATGTAGAGATTGGGAGATTATTTTCTGGAATTGATTTATTGTCTGTTTTATATTCAGGAATAACAGAAACTGACTGTTGCCTTTCTATTCTTCGGTAATATTCTGATGATAATTAGTGAACAGATAATATTGTCTCTGCTGTTTCTCACTGACATATGCATGAATATTTGTGTTTGAAATCTCTGCGCGTCTAGTAATCTTCCTCTATACGGACACAACCCTCTGGCCTCCGATCTGCTCTTGAAGTTTTAATTGAGATCTCTCAGTGCGACATCGGCCATCTCATCTGCCCCTCTCGCCCACCCTCTCCCGTCTCCCTCTGAACGTGATCCAATCCGCTCACTAATTTCCAACACTGACCTGGTGATCTAATCTGCTCACAAGCGTGGTACCATTATTGTCTTGTTGCTGAACTATTCTTCAAAGAGGCTCCCAGTTTCTCCTCCTCCGTTATGATGATGCCATCTTGGAAATTGGTAAATTTTGTCATGTACGCCTTTTCCATGACAGGAATTGCCACCAGTTTCCTTTCGCTGACAGTGCCACGGATTTTTTGAGTTAATTTCCCACACATCTGCCCTAATACATCCTCCTTCCTTCAGGAAACAAAGTACTGTCCCCCTCGGTCCTCACGTTCCAACACACTTCTCTCAAACCAGCCACACATGTTTTCCATTATTCTGGTACTGCTCCCTCCTGGACAGGCTTGTCAACTTCACCATCACACCCAACACCCCTTTCCATTCCCACTGCCCTTGCAATCTCAGACGGTATCACAACTGATCGTTATCTCATCCCGTTTCAAAATTCTGGGCAGCAAACTCTGCTTTCTCGAGAAGCAGTTTCACATGTGTTGCTTCAATTTGGTCTCCTGTACTCACTGCTCCCAGCACAGTCTCATCTGCACTGCGGACACTAAACGCAGACAGGGTGTTCAATTTGCAGGACACTTTCACTCAGCCCACAAACATTATTTTTAAAATTTTGATTACCCAATTATTTTTTCCAATTAAGGGGCAATTTAGCGTGGCCAATCCACCCACTCTGCACATTTTTGGGTTGTGGGGGCAAAACCCACGCAGACAAGGGGAGAATGTGCAAAGTCCACACATCCAGAGCCGGGATCGAACCTAGGACATCAGCGCCGTGAGGCGGTTGTGCTAACCACTAGGCCACCCTCTCAGCCCACAAACATGACCCAAGCCGGCTTGTTGCGGGCCATTTTAACTCAGCACCTTTCCTGCCACTGCCATCAAACGAGCAGGGCTGCAATTCTCACTTTTCTCCCTTCCACCATCTTAAACACTTGGGTCACTTTTGTTACTTCCATCTTTGCAATGTTAATCTCTGTGTCCACTGATCACCCAACGCTGTCACCCACTGCCCATTTATTTGATGATAAAATCCTGTCCCGGTTCAGGCATGGTGAATGTTTAATCAGTAATTTCCAAGATCTTCATTCCCTCTTTCTGACAGTTAATTTACTGGGAATTGCGATTCTGTGTCGGGGGAAGTGTGGCCTCTCTACCTGCACCACTCGATACCTGGTGGCCATGGCGGTGGCGGATCTGATGATTATTATCAGTAAACTTATACTGGTAAGGATGAATTATTATTATTTCTCCCAGAATTTCCTGGACCTTACCCCTGTGTGTAGTGTTGCAGATGTTCTTCTGTCTTCAGCCGCGGACTGTTCTGTTTGGTTCACGATCTCTTTCTGCTTTGATCGATTTGTGGCGATTCGCTGCCAGAAACTGAAAACTAAATATTGCACCGGGAAAATTGCAAATGTGATTCTGTCAACAACTGGTTTCCTATCCTGTATAAAAAACATCCCCTGGTACTTTCTGTATCATCCTATACAGATAATTGACAATGTCCAGTGGGGTTGTCGGCCAAAGAGCGGTTTTTTTACTGATCCCATGTGGGTTTCATTTATCACATTTGCTCAGGTTTCAATGCCGTTGATCCCATTCGGTTTAATCCTGTTGATCAACGCTCTGACTGTCAGACACATTATAATCACCAGTCGAGTCCGGAAGAGACTGAGGGCTCAGAGTCAGGGAGAAAATCGCAGAGACCCAGAGATGGAAAGCAGAAGGAGGTCAATGATTTTGCTCTTCAGCATCTCTGGATCTTTCATTCTTCTCTGGACAGTGTTTGTCATTAAAGTTTTCTATCTTGATTTGGGGGGGATAATTGTCCTCACCATTCCTCAATATAATTTAAAGGAAGTCGGATCGATGCTGTTGGATTTGAGTTGCTGCACAAACACATTTATTTATGTGATAACTCAATCCAGGTTCAGGGAACAGTTCAAGATCGCGGTGACATTTCCGGTTACATCACTAATTAAATTAATCAATAAAGGATACCGACTGACAGCCCCTCAACCAATTAGGAACTCCAGCCACTGACTGAAAGACCCTCAGCCAATCAGCAACTCCATCACTCCGCTGAAAGTCGCCTCAGCCGATCAGAGGGCGGTACGCCTGTCAGCACCGGAAAGCCACTGGTCAGCTCGAACCTCTCGCACTCAGTCTCTCCCGGTTCGTAATTACCATTTCTTACTGTCTTAATATATTTAAACCCTCATCTTATCCACCTTTCCTTACCCATTGTCCTCTTTGCTTACGCCTCCCCCCTCATCTACATCTGTCACATTTCACCCTCTGATGTTAGTTTCGCTGCTGTTTGGCATTTCGCAGCTTTTGTTCTCTATGGGGACTGCCATTGGCAGAAACTTCGTTTCTGTGGCTATCAGCTCCCCGTTTCCATGGGTTTCTGTGGCAATGACTCATCTTTCATTCTCACTTCATAGTACAAATATTTCCAACTTTTTCTGTCTCTTAACTTTGACAAAGAGTCAACGAACTCGAAACGTTATTCTTTCCGCCCTCCAGAGATGCTGCCAGACCATCTGATATTTTCCAGAATTTTCTCTTTGGGCTCTGCTTTCAGACATTGAGGTGCCACAGCCAATCAGAGAGCTCGGAATACTGACTAATAGAAACCTCAGACAATATGGGCCTCCAATGTGAGCCTCAAAGCCTCCGCAGCAAATCACGGAGCACCAGCTTCAGGCTCAGACCTCCATCTGCCAATCAGAGGTTCCTGCGGCTGATTGACAGTGGTCGCAACCAGTCAGCGATACCACCCGCTGACATGCAGCCGCCCACTAAATGATAAACTGCTGCCAATCGGAGGTCATAGAATCCCGACAGTGCAGAAGGTGGCAATTAGGTCCATCGTGTCTGCACCGGCCTTTGGAAAGAGCACCCTAATTAAACCCACACCACCACACTACCCCATAACCCAGCAATCCTCCCTAACCTTTCGGACACGAAGGAAGAACTTAGCATAGCGAATCCACCTGACGTGCACATCTTTGGACTGTGGGAGGAACCCCAGGCAGACACGGAGAGACGACGTCTGCACAACGTCCCAAGCCGGGAATCGAACTTGGGCCCTTGAGCTGAGAGGCCTCAGTGCTAATCACTGTACCACTATCGTTCCGATCCCTATCTGACAGCCGCCTCATCCAATCAGAGATGCCGCCCGCTGAATGACAGCTGCTGCAACCAATCACGGATCTCAATCTGCGATATGCCTCAATTTGTCAGGAATCCTGAACCCGATCGCTCACAGTCTCAGGGGGAATACTCGAGCTCCCCCATGTTCCTCTTCCAAACAGCCGTGCCCAGCCAATGCCCACCCTCTCACGAGGATTGTTGTCCAATTATCGGTTGGGTTTCTAAGCCACAACGAATGAGAAAGCAGAGATTCCCTGAAGACTGAGGAATGTGCCACGCGTCCAAGACATCACCCTGCAATGGATTCACATTCAGATGACAGTCGAATTCCCCTTTGAATGCTTTGACTGAACCGATCTTCAGCACACACTCAGGCAGTGGGTTGTCCTCTCCACTCACCATGTGAAAAACGTCATCGCTTATCAGGGGCTGGTTTCCTACAGTGGGCTCAACAGCTGGCTTGTAACGCAGAACAATGCCAGCGGTGCAGGTTGAATTCCCGTACCGGCCTCCCTGATCAAGCGCTACAATGTGGTAACTTCATTGAAGCCTCCTTGTGACAATAAGCGATTATTATTATCTCATCATTACTTTATTTACTCCTTCATTTAAACCAGAGCCACTCATCCTCAATCTTGTCACCAATGGGAACCATTTCTCCCCATCTCCTCAAGATAACTCATGATTCTGGATACCTCCATCAAATCTCTTCTCAAACTCCTCTTCTCCAAGGAACACTCACCGCATGTATCCAATCTCTCCAAATAACTGAAGTTGCTCAGTACTGGAACATTCTGGTGAATCCTTTTTGAACTCTATACAATACCTTCAAATCCTTCTGAACTGCCGTACCGGAAATGAACACAACACTCCAGCCCAGACTTTTTCAAGTTCCACATATCCATTGTTGTTCTTGTAATTTATTTCCTTATCAATAAACGTGATTGCAGTGTGTTGGATTCTACATTCAATCAAAATATCCCCCTATTCAACAGCAATCTTTATGTTCTTGCTTTTTTTATAGATGCATCTTTTGTTTTATACTGTTTCTACATTTTCGCCCAAATACTGTGAGCGGTCCTGTGAAGAGGTCCCCGAAATGGTAAAGCACCAAAACAGGGCCCCAATTTTGTGCTAGTCCGCCTTGAGGCGGACTGTACTGTCTCAACTTTCTTATTCAACAGACTCTTTTGGTTCAAAAGAGGATACATTAAATGGAAGCCATCCCCCGTGGCAACAATTGAAAATTAATGTTTGGAAACTGGCAGCACCTAATTCTGTTTGTACATGTACAGCCCTACCTTCAATAATCCTCCATGTGACCACCCCTGACACTCTCCCTTGAGAAATTACCCCACATTGTGAGGAGACCGTACCCTGACTAAATCCACTCCCTGAAAAAAGCCTCATTCATCCTCACTGTGAACAGCCCCAACCCTGAGTACCTCTCCTCTCTGTGAACATCGCCTACTCTGACTAAAGTCCCCACACTTTATAACATCCCTACATAACTGACCCCTCCCTTAAACAGCTCTAATCCGGCACATTTCCCCTCCCTGTGAACGGCCACTATCCTGACTGACGCCCTACTGTGAGAATCTCCTATCCTGACTAATGCCCCCTATCTGTGAATAGCCGCAAACAAACCTTATTCCTCTATCCATGTCAACTGCCCTGACCCTGACTTATAACTATCCCAGTGACAGTCCATGCCATGACTAATTCACCATCCATCTAAATAGATCTTGTCTTATCCACCTCGCCCCCTTCAAAAGTCCCTGTCCTGACTAATTCCCCTCCCTGTGACAAAGCTGTACCCTGACAAAGTCACCCTCTCTGGGACCAGCACTTATCCTGACCAAATCCTCTCCTTGTGACAAGAAGCTACCCTGACTCAGTCACCACCGCTTTAATCAGATCCTGTCCTGACTGGTGCACCCTCCCTATGAAAGGTCCATGCCAGAACTAATGTCCCTCCAGGTATAAGGTGTTAGCACTGACTCACTTCCCATCCCTGTGAACAACCCCGTCTCTGAACAATCCCCCCTTACTGTGAGGAGCCCCAACCCTGACTATCGCCCCTCCCTCTGTGAACAGCCCTGACTAATTCCCCTCCCTGTGATTATGCCCGTGTGTAACTAATCCCCACGCTGTAATAGCCTACGCTGTAACCCTGACGAATTCCCTCTCCCTGTGAATAGCCCCGTGGGTAACTAATCCCCACGCGATAATAATCCATACCCTGTTTAATTCCCGCTCTCTGTGAACAGCCCCTGCTCTGACGAAGTGCTCCTCCCTGTTCTCAACGCTACCCTGGCTAATCCCTCAGCCTGTAATAATTCCTTCTCTGACACACTCCGTGTGAAAAGCACTTTAACAACCCATTACGCTTCCCCTGTGAACAGATACCACCCTGACAAATTACATCACCCCGTGTTAAGCGCATACAACTGACTAAATATCCATCCATGTTAACAGCCCCTACTCTGGCTAATTCCCCGTCCCTGTGAACAGCCCCAACCCTGCCTAATTCCCGCCCCCGGTGAACAGCCCCAATCCTGAATAATACCCCCTGCCTATGAACAGACCCCAACCTGACTAAAACCCTCTCCCTGTTAACAGCCCCAACCCTGAGTACTCCCCCTCTCTGTGAACATGGAATGCACAGTGCAGAAGGTGGCCATTCGGGTCTGCACCGATCCACTTAAGCTCTCACTTCCACCCTATAAACGGAATCCAATAACCCCGCCTTACCTTTTCGCCCACAAAGAACAATTCATCATGGGCAATCCACCTAACCTGCACGTCTTTCGACTGTAGGAGGAAACCGGAGCACCCGGAGGAAACCCACGCAGACACCGGGAGAACGTGCAGACTCCGCACAGACAATGACCCAGCGGGGAATCGAACCTGGGACCCTGGCACTGTGAAGCCACAGTGCTATCCACTTGTGCCACCGTGCTGCCCCTTTGGTACCGTGCTGTCACGTGAAAATTGCCGACTCTGACTATAATCACCTCCCTTTAACCATCCAAACTTTAATTCCCCCTCCCTGTGAACAGCCCCCAACCTGAGTAATTCCCCAACCCACTGAATGCGCCTACCCTGATTAGTTCACCCTCTACAGGGTGAATACCAAGGAAACCTCTGATCAGAAAAAACCTTATTACTACGAAATCCGGTAAACTGTATTCCTGGACAAGATAGTTTCTCTCTTACTCCTATTAGATAGAGAAATACAGCACAGAACAGGCCCTTCGGCCCACGATGTTGCGCCGAACGTTTGTCCTTGGTTAATCAAAGAATCTTGGACAATTTTTATGGCCAATCCACCCAACCTGCACATCTTTGGACTGTGGGAGGAAACCGGAGTACCCGGAGGAAACCCACGCAGTCACGGAGAGGAGGTGCAGACTCCACACAGACAGTGAGCCAAGTCGAAATCGAACCTGGGACCCTGGAGCTGTGAAGCAATTGTGCTATCCACAATGCTACCGTGCTGCCCTTAAGAAGTTAACCTACACTCCATTATTCTACCATAATCCATGTACCTATCCAATAGCCGCCTGAAGGTCCCTAACGTTTCCGACTCAACTACTCCCACAGGCAGTGCATTCCATGCCCTCACTATCCTCTGGGTAAAGAACCTACCTCTGACATCCCCTCTATATCTTCCACCATTTATCTTCAATGTAGGTCCTCTTGTAATGGTGTGTTCCACCCAGGGAAAAAGTCTCTGACTGTCTACTCTATATAGAACATAGAACAGTACAGCACAGAACAGGCCCTTCGGCCCTCAATGTTGTGCCGAGCCATGATCACCCTACTCAAACCCACGTATCCACCCTATACCCGTAACCCAACAACCCCACCCCCTTAACCTTACTTTTGTTAGGACACTACGGGCAATTTAGCATGGCCAATCCACCTAACCCTATATATTTTCCTAATTATCTTATAAACCTAAATCAAGTCGCCACTCATTCTTTTCCGTTCTAATGAATACCCTTTCCTCTTATGACCTGCTCTCCATTCCAGGCAACATCCTGGTAAATCTCCTTTGCACCTTTTCCAAAGCTTCCACATCCTTCCTAAAATGAGGCGACCAGAACTGCACACAGCACTCCAAATGTGGCCTGACCAAGGCTTTGTACAGCTGCATCATCAGCTCACGGCTCTTAAATTCAATCACTCCGCTAATGAACGCTAGTATACCGTAGGCCTTCTTCACAGCTCTATCCACTTGAGTGGTAACTTTCAAAGATCTATGAACATAGACCCAAGATCTCTTTGCTCCTCCACATTGCCAAGCACCCAACCGTTAACCCTGTATTCCGCATTCATATTTGTCCTTCCAAAATGGACAACCTCACACTTGTCAGGGTTAAACTCCATCTGCCACTTCTCAGCCCAGCTCTGCATTCTATCTATGTCTCTTTGAAGTCGACAACAGCCACAACTCCACCAATCTTCGTATCATCTGCAAATTTACTTACCCACCCTTCAACTCCATCATCCAAGTCGTTAATGAAAACCACAAACAGAAGAGGACCCAGAACTGATCCCTGCGGTACGCCACTGATAATTGTGCTCCAGGCTGAATATTTGCCATCCACCACCACTCTCTCTCTTCTATCGGTTAGCCAGTTTGTTATCCAACTGGCCAAATTTCCCACTATCCCATGCCTCCTTACTTTTTGCACAAGCCTACAATGGGGAACCTTATCAAATGCATGTACACTACATCCACTGCTTTTCCTTCATCCACATGCTTGGTCACCTCCTCAAAGAAGTCAATACGACTTGTAAGGCAAGACTAAGCCCTCACAAATCCGTGCTGACTATCCCTAATCAAGCAGTTCCTTTCCAGATGCTCAGAAATCCTATCCGTCAGTACCCTATCCATTACTTTGCCTACCACCGAAGTAAGACTAACTGGCCTGTAATTCCCAGGGTTATCCCTATTCCCTTTTTTAAACTGGGGCACGACATTCGCCACACTCCAATCCTCTGGTACCACCCCTGTTGACAGCGAGGACGAAAAGATCATTGCCAACGGCTCTGCAATTTCATTTCTTGCTTCCCATAGAGTCCTTGGATATATCCCGTCAGGCCCGGGAGACTTGTCTATCCTCAAGTTTTTCAAAACGCGCAACACATTTTCCTTCCTGACAAGTATCTCCTCGAGCTTATCAGTCTGTTTCACACTGTCCTCTCCAACAATATGGCCCCTCTCGTTTGTAAATACTGAAGAAAAGTACTCGTTCAAGATCTCTCCTATCTCTTCAGACTGAATGCACAATCTCCCGCTACTGTCCTTGATCGGACCTACCCTCGCTCTAGTCATTCTCATATTTCTCACATATGTGTAAAAGGCCTTGGGGTTTTCCTTGATCCTACCTGCCAAAGATTTTTCATGCCCTCCCTTAGCCCTCCTAATCCCTTTCTTCAGTTCCCTCCTGGCTATCTTGTATCCCTCCAGCGCCATGTCTGAGCCTTGTTTCTTCAGCCTTACATAAGTCTCCTTCTTCCTCTTAACAAGACATTCAACCTCTCTTGTCAACCATGGTTCCCTCACTCGACCATCTCTTCCCTGCCTGACAGGGACATACATATCAAAGACACGCAGTACCTGTCCCGTGAACAAGTTCCATATTTCACTTGTGTCCTTCCAAGACAGCCTATGTTCCCAACTTATACACTTCAATTCTTGTCTGATAGCATTGTATTTACCCTTCCTCCAATTATAAACCTTGCCCTGTTGCACGCACCTATCCCTCCCCATTACTAAAGTGAAACTCACAGAATTGTGGTCACTACCTCCATAATGCTCCCCCACTAACAAATCTATCACCTGACCTGGTTCATTACCAAGTACTATATCCAATATGGCCTCCCCTCTGGTCGGACAATCTACATACTGTGTTAGAAAAGCTTCCTGGACACACTGAACAAACACTACCCCATCCAAACTATTTGATCTAAAGAGATTCCACACAATGTTTGGGAAGTTGAAGTCACCCATGACTACTAATCTGTGACTTCTGCAACTTTCCTAAATCGGTTTCCCAATCTGTTCCTCCACATCTCTGCTGCTATTGGGGGGCCTAGAGAAAGCTCCCAACACGGTGACTTCTCCTTTCCTATTTCTGACTTCAACCCATATTACCTCAGTAGGCAGATCCCCCTCGAACTGCCTTTCTGAAGCTGTTATACTATCTCTAATTAACAATGCCACCCCCCCCACCTCTTTTACCATCCTCCCTAATCTTGTTGAAACATCTAAACCAGGGACCTCAAACAACCATTTCTGCCCCTCTTCTATCCAAGTTTCTGTGATGGCCACCACATCGTGGTACCAAGTACCGATCCATGCCTTAAGTTCACCCACCTTATTCCTGCTTCTTCTATTAAAGTATACACACTTCAACCCATCTCCTTGCCTGCAAATACTCTCCTTTGTCAGTGTTACCTTCCCCACTGCATCACTACGTGCTTTGGCGTCCTGAATATTGGCTTCCTTAATTGCTTAATTGCTGGACTACAAATCCGGTTCCCATTCCCCTGCCAAATTAGTTTAAAACCTCCCGAAGAGTACTAGAACCCCCCCTCCCCCCCAGGATATTGGTGCCCCTCTGGTTCAGATGCAACCCGTCCTGCTTGTACAGGTCCCACCTTCCCCAGAATGCGCTCCAATTATCCAAATACCTGAAGCCCTCCCTCCTACAGCATTCCTGCAACCACGTGCTCAACTGCACTCTCTCCCTATTCCTAGCCTCGCTATCACGTGGCACCGGCAACAAACCAGAGATGACAACTCTGTCTGTCCTGGCCATTAACTTCCAGACTAACTCCCTAAACGTGTTTATTACCTCCACACCCTTTTTCCTACCTACGTCGTTGGTACCAATGTGCACCACGACTTCTGGCTGCTCACCCTCCCCCATCAGGATCCTGAAGACACGATCCGAGACATCACTGGCCCTGGCACCCGGGAGGCAACACTTTCGGGAGTCTCGCTCTCGACCACAGCATCTCCTATCTATTCCCCTAACACCATTGAATCTCCTATTACTATTGCTGTTCTATGCTCCCTCCCTTCACTTCTGAGCCCCAGAGCCAGACTCAGTGCCAGAGACCTGGCCGCTGGGGCCTTCCCCCGGTTGGTCATCCCCCCAACAGCATCCAAAACGGTATACTTGTTTTGAAGGGGAACGGCCACGAGGTATCCCTGCACTGTCTGCCTGTTCGTTTTCTTTCCCCTGACTGTAACCCAGCTACTCTTGTCCAGTACCTTTGGTGTGGCTACCTCCCTGTAACTCTTCTCGATAACCCCATCTGCCTCCCGGATGATCCGAAGTTCATCCAGCTCCAGCTCCAGTACCTTAACACGGTCTCTGAGGAGCTGGAGCTGGGTGCACTTCCCGCAGGTATAGTCAGCGGGGACACCAGTGGATTCCCTCACCACCCACATCCTACAGGAGGAGCATGCAACTTGCCTAGCCTCCATCCCCTCTTACTTTACAAAACTAGCTGCCCTGTAGACAACTGGACCTCTGCCCTCTGACTCTGCTTCCAGTCAGCTGTACTCTAAACTCCTGGCTCCCTTCACGCTCTTTGATAAATATAGGAAATTAAATGTCAGGAGCACCTTACTCCCTCCTCACCTAACTCCCTCAGTCACCAAACTCTCACTGTCGCACTCAAATGCCTCAAGTTCAGCACTCCAGTGCAAACCTAATACCGCATCAACATTCTTCACTGGACTTTCCAACCTTACCTTATACAATGGAACACCACGACTCTCACCCTGAATTCCACATATTACCGCCATTTCTGGAAATATTCATCCCAAACTACGTAACTCCTTTTATCTTAACATTAAAGATTGATTATCTCTCGTACGTCTTAAAATTGTGACTTATTGACCTGCTCCTCCTGGTACACTGGAGTAAACTTCACCCACACAAGTAAATTCTTTAATCAGATCTGGCACCTTTTTAATAAATCACCTATTGATCATCTTTCGCATCTCCTTCGCTTCACTTGGGCTTTGCCTTACCACTTCAACAAACCCCACTGTCTTATCCTGTTTTACCACATCAGCCTCCGAAGTGGTTTTCTTCAACCACCAACACTGTGACTTTACATGGCCTAGTTTATTGCTGTGAAAACATTTGAAAGTTTTTATTTCTCTTACGCCCTCCTCGATTTCTTATTTAGTCTGAAGCATAATCACCTCTAAACGTCTACTTTTAATCTCTGCCCGTAAGGTACTGCATGTGACCGTCTCCACCCCGAAAACCTCAGAGACTCTGAAAGAGCCATTGTCCACAACACACGCCCCACTGAAACTGGAAGACCACAGCTGAAAAGCAACCACAATATGCTCACACCTCAGTGTCTTTAAGTTCACTAAGTCAATACAACAGAGATACTCTTATCCCCATCGAGCCCCCAATTTATTATGGGTCAGGGCTTTGTGATCCCCAAACTGTATCATGGAGTTCACCTGACCCACAACGTTTACTGGATGGTGCTATGGGGAGCACACGGTCCACTCTACAGTTGTGGCACAGCAGAAACCGAAAAGTATTTTTTTGAATTGAAACAATGTTTATTCCATAAACTCAAGATAACTTTTTAAAACAGACAGTGAACATGTTCGCAACCATCAATTCAAATGCAACCCCGAAAGAATACAACACCAAGTAATCCTTACTTTCCTTTTCGCCTTCATAAGACAAAATAGACATTTAACAGAAGCAGATCAGGTATAGATTCACTACTGAGAACAGTTATCAGTCTGAATTATCAACTGATCAAGAGAGAGTCGTTACATGGCAGAGAGGACAACAGTACGCCTGCTTTGGCTGGCTTCAGCTCCAAAACTGAAACTAAACCAAAAAAACACAGATTCTCACACACATTTATCAAATGAAAGTAAAAAGCAGAGTCAGAGATCAGCGCCACCCACACTCTGACATCACTGCAGTAATGAACACCTATTTCTTCAAGGTACACGAACTACAGTTAATCTATTAAAAAAACACCCATTTCTAAAGGCACTTTCACATGGCACCAGTGTAGGATGGCCTGTTTTCAACTTGCTTTCTCAACTTTTTCGTCAAAAAAACTTCCTGTATGCACTCCATCAATTCCTGCTCTACGGCATTGTGACTAATTTGATTTGCCCAATCTATGTGAAGATTAAAATCACCCATGATACTTCCCTGTTACTTTTATCTCTAATTTCGTGTTTAATGTTATTACCAACCTCCCCACTGCAGGTTGGGGTCTATCTATGACACCCATGAGTGTTCTTTGACCCTTGGTGTTTCTCAACTGTAACACACAGATTTCACGTTGTCAGAGCAAATATTCTTTCTGACTTCTGTTTTGATTTTCCCTTGAACGAGCAGTGTCACGCCACCACCTTTCTTTCATGCCTGGCCTTCATAAATACGGAAAACACTGGAACATTCAGTTCCCATCCCTGGACACCCTACGTCCATTTCTCCACATCCCAATTATATCATAAGTAACGGTTGGATAGATCTTTCAACGCAAGATCATTAAACTGATATATGGGATGGCAGGAATTTCGCATGTGAGTGATTAGGCCGATTAAACCTGCTTCTGATTGCCTTATTGAAACGCCCACAATTCTATCATGCTGGACGGACTGGATGGAGCGATGGTGCCGCGTACTTTCCAAGTAACGGCAGGAAACCACGCCCCCATTGTGACGCAGAAGCAACGGGAAAGTCCATTGAGGTCGGACATTTAAACGACAGGTTTGAAGACAAGAAACCCCACATTCACAAGTGTTTGTAAGGTATCTTGAACTTGTCTTTACAGTTTGTTTGCTCTTTCCTTTTCACAGGCATTGCTATTGGTATTGGCTTTTGTAAAGTAATTTTTATATTTCTATACTTGAAGATGATTGAAACAGCATCAAAATATCTGTGGCTCCACATAAATACAACGGTTCTCCATTTGTAAAGTGGAGGGGTGGGAGGATGGACGAGGGCGAAGGGAATGGGAGGGACGGAGTGATATGATGAGGGAGGGAATTTTTGATATATAGATTGTTAATTTTATTACCTCAAAGTCCGAAAGGAGGCGCCTCCAGCTGATCTCAAAAGACACTTGTGTCACCTGGAGCCGCAGCATACACACGTGCAGCACGGGGGATTCATAGACCCTTCCTCCAGTTCCTCCATTTCGAGTGACAAGATATCTTCCAAATAATCCTGCAGAAGGCGATGGACCTCTCCTTAATGTTCACTGGGTCTATGTGAAAAAGAATAAGTTCCGAAACCTTGTGATCAATTACATTAATCACCAGGTGAGTGCACATCATTGCAACATTCTGTGAAATGATACACGTTAGAGTTTGAAATTACCCAGACACAAAGAAAATATGTGCTGTCCAGGCTTTCATTTCCACTGTTCAGACAGTGCAGTAGCGAAATTTCAGCTTCAGATATTCCTTCAACATTTCACAAAGTTGTCGCAGTGCTTCCTTGCGGAAGCGCAGCCCAGAAACACATCTCCTCTGCTTTAATTTCAGAATTTGTCCTTTGCCTGCACACGCTTATGGGTGTGCAATTGATTTCCTTCCTCTCCAGGCAGAGATGAAGATTGACTCTGTCTTATGATCTGTACAACTACGTCGAAGCCTCAGAAGAACTGCGAGGATTTTTAGAAGCCAAGCTGTAAGTGTGATGCCCCAGCGGAATTGAAGCAGGACTACATATTTGGAATCTGCATTGGATTCTGCTGTGCCTGTCGGAGAGATCGTTCACATTAATTTATTAATATCCTAGTTTACCTCAGCTCAAGCATTTGAAGTATTAACTGAGGCTTATAAGGGTGAGGATTACATCCCGGACATGTTTAAACTGCTCAACTCAAAATACCTTGCAATACCCAAATATCCTTTCGCTCTGAAGCAGCTGTGAGGACAGGTGAGCTGTCATTATTGTACTGGAAGGAGTCCAGTGCACCAGTATCGAGGCACGAACATCCAAAACCAACTCCGCTTGCTCACCTATATTTGGAGGACGTCAGAGTCTTGACGCAAATCTTCGAAGACCAGAGGAAGCCCCGAAAATTTTTTTTTTTTTTTTTTTTTATAAATTTAGATTACCCAATTATTTTTTCCAATTAAGGGGCAATTTAGCGTGGCCAATCCACCTACTCTGCACATTTTTGGGTTGTGGGGGTGAAACCCACGCAGACACGGGAAGAATGTGCAAACTCCACACGGACAGTGACCCAGAGCCGGGATCGAACCTGGGACCTCAGCGCCGTGAGGCGGTTGTGCTAACCACTAGGCCACCGTGCTGCCCTGGAAGCCCCGAAAATGAGTCTGAGAAAAGAAAGCCACAATCTGGAGCACAAAGACTGATCATACCTTCTGGAAACATCAACTAAGTGTGCTGTTGGAGATCTGATTCTACATTGGGGCTCAGGAGCCATGAAAGATCCCACAGATCCATGACATGTAACATGAATATCTTAGGTGAAGGAATATAATTTTTACCGAGTCATCGCCGAACATTACATGCACTCCACAATCATTCGATCTCGTATAGTCCTCTTAACGGAATGAACATCGTCATGGCAAACCAATATTCAAATAAAAATTATTTTACTTATGTGATGCAAACCTCGCTTTATGCATGAATGTAATTTTAATGAAATGAATAACCTCGTGCCAAACTGGTTTACAAAATGTATCTTTCTTTAAATTTATGTACAGTCCAAACATATTTATTTAAAATAAACTCGAATATTAGAAACATTAATTAATTGAAAAATGATCTCCGATTTCTCCTGCATCTGCTCGATTATTCTGGAGTGAAAGAAAAAGTGTTCATAAAAAAAGTGTAAAAATGTTCCGAGAGTCGGTACAAGCCAGCGAAGTTGGAATTTTATGCATTTCTATTATATCCCCCCGCATTATTCGGAACTCCTTCGAATACAAGCCAAATTGATTCAATCTCTCCTCGTACATCGGTACTGCCATCCCAGGAATTAGTCTGGTAAATCTTCCCTGCACTCCCTCTCGGTCGAGAACATCCTTTCTCAGATAAGGAGACCAAAACTGCAAACACTATTTTAGCTGCGGGCTCTCCAACGCCCTGTAAAATTGCAGCAAGACATCCCTGCTCCTGCACTCTAATACTATTGCAATGCGGCCAGCATACAATTTGCCTTCTTTACCGCTTGCTGCACCTGTATGCTTACCGTCAGTGAATGATGTACGCGGACCTTGTTGCACATTCCCCTCTACTAATGTATCACCATTCAGGTAATAGACAGCCTTTTTGTTTTGCTACCAACGTGGAAAACCTCACATTTATCCAAATTAAACTATCTGCCATTCATTTACCCACTCATTCAACTTGGCCAAATCACACTGAAGGATATTTGCATCTTCCTCACAGCTCATACTCCCACACAAATTGGTGTCATCTGTAAATTTGAAGGTATGGCATTTTGTTACCTCATCCAAATCGTTGATATACATTCTGACTAGCAGCGTTCCCAGCACCGAGCCGTCCGGTATCCTTCTAATCACTGCCTGCAATTTGGAAAAGTTCCATTCATTCCTACTTTTCCGACAAAGTTTCTATCCATCTCATTACACTTGATCCCATGCTCTATAATTTTCCACGCTAATCTTTTATCCTGGTCTTTGTCAAAAGCCTTTTGAAAGTCTAAATACACCACTTCCACTGGCTGCCGTTCATCAACACAACTAGTTACATCCTCGATGAGTTCCAGTAGATTTGACAAGCATGATTTCCCTTTCATAAGTCCATGCTAACTCCCTCCGATCCTGCCACTGTTTTCTGGGTGCTCTGCGATTAAATCTTTGATAATAGATTCTGGAATTTTCTGCTACTGACGTCTGGCTTACTGGTACATAATTTCCTGTATCTCCGTATCTTCTTACTAAATAGAGGTTACATTAGCCACCCACCGATTAACACTGATGCCTCATAGTGCCAGGGACCCGGGTTCATTTCCATCCTGGGGTGACTTTTTTTGGGCTGTTTGTCCGTTCTCTCCGTATCTGCGTGGGTTTTCGCCGGGTGCTCACAAGATGTGCCACTTAGGTGGATTGGCCGTGCTAAACTGTCCCAAAGTGTCCTGGAATGTGCAGATTAGGTCACGGGTAATGGCCGGGGCGGACAGGAGAGTGGTTAGGTTGCTCTTTCGAAGGGCCAATGCACACACGATTGGCCACCTTCTACACTGTCGGCTTTCCATGATTCCTCAGAATTTTCCAGAAGGGTTTCTGTGACATGATTCCTGTGGAATCTTTCAAAGACTTTATCGCACGAATTTTCCTGCTTTCCACATATATCTGGAGCACGCTGCCCAGGATGGAATGACATAAAAATGATTTGGCGCATTAGCTATTTCTAAATGTTAAGTCGCCTGTCAGCATTGAACATTTCAGTATTTAACAAAACTGTCAGGATAACCATTCCTGTCCCCTTCCTTCTCATTATGATGTGCATTCCAGTGTTCCGCTGATCGGTGAGTATTCATGCTGAACTGGCATGTTTACATGCAACGAACTTCTGTCCATTGTGCATTGATTTTAAATACAAAATATAGTTTTTTTGTTTCAGAAAATAGGGTGGCACAGTGGCACAGTGGTTAGCACTGATCCCTCACTGGTGCAGAGACCTAGTTTCAGTTCCGGCTTCGGGGTGACGGTCTGTGTGGACTTTACACTTTCTCCCTTGTCCGTGTGGGCGTCTTCCGGTTTCCTCCTTAGTGTCCAAAAGGTTAGGTGGGGTCACGCGGGTGGCGGTGTGGGTTTTAATTAGGGGGCTCATTCCAAGAGCCAGTGCAGAATCGATGAGGCGAGTGGCCTCCTACTCAACTGCAAATTCTAAGATCTATGATCTAACTCTGTAAATAGTTACAACATTAAAACGCGAGTAACTGGACCTATTTGTTTCCTTTCTTACCTTCTATAAATATGGCAGGCAATAAGGTTGCGCTTCTTTCCTTTGATATCGATACTATATTGCTTTCAGAGTCGCCAGGCATCAAATGACACCACCACAAAGTTCAACCGGATATCGATCAAAGAGCCAAATAACCAGTTAGTTAGTTGAAGATTAATGGTACTTTATTTACAAACAAGATTAATTTACACATGCAACATAGACCATAAGACATAGGAGTGGAAGTAAGGCCATTCGGCCCATCGTGTCCACTCCGCCATTCAATCATGGCTGATGGGCATTTCAACTCCACCTACCAGCATTCTCCCCATAGCCCTTAATTCCTCGCGACATCAAGAATTTATCTATCTCTGCCTTGAAGCCATTTAGCGTCCCGGCCTCCACTGCACTCTGCGGCAATGAATTCCACAGGCCCACCACTCTCTGGCTGAAGAAATGTCTCCGCATTCTGTTCTGAATTTACCCCCTCTAATTCTAAGGCTGTGCCCACGGGTCCTTCTCTCCTCGCGTAATGGAAACAGTTTCTTTGCGTCCACCCTTTCTAAGCCATGTATTATCTTGTAAGTTTCTATTAGATCTCCCCTTAACCTTCTAAACTCCAATGAATACAATCCCAGGATCCTCAGCCGTTCATCATATGTTAGACCCGCCATTCCAGGGATCATCCGTGTGAATCTCCGCTGGACACGCTCCAGTGCCAATATGTCCTTCCTGAGATGTGGGGCCCAAAACTGGACACAGTACTCCAAATGGGGCCTAACCAGAGCCTTATAAAGGCTCAGTAGCACATCGCTGCTTTTATATTCCAACCCTCTTGAGATAAATGACAACATTGAATTTGCTTTCTTAATCACAGATTCAACCTGCGACACTGCGAGCTAAACTACACCTAATAACTATGACAACCACTACTTAACTTTAGGCACCCGGCTTAGGTCAGAGGAACAGTGGCCTTTGTTCGAATCAGGATCTACTGGGTCTGAAGAAGTAACTGCTGTTCAAATGGGCTCATCCGCCTGGTAGCGAGCGTTGAACTTGCGATTGGAGATGGACGTTGCCAGAGAGCCAGGTCCAAAAGTGATCGAAGACATGGTAATATTTTTCTCTCCTTGGGGAGATTCGCGCTCATTTGGGCGCTCCTTATGGTTGACCCAATTAACTGGGCAGTTCTCGATCACTGCATTCGATCTCAGCCAATAAAGAGGCGGATGCCTGGATGGTGAGACGTGTCCTAAGCGGTCATTGACCTTGCTGTTTATGCTTCCTGATTAAAGGGAGTGGCGCCGAAATGTCTGGCCTTGCATCGGTTACATGAGTATCAGTCCTTTGTCTTATGGAGGTGGGTCATTAAAATGCTAATCGGTTGGGGATTTCGATGCTGTCTGGATTCTCTGCTCAGGAATATACATGCAGACTATGGACCTGCCTACATCTTACATTGTCCACATTTCCCTTTAGGCTTTGCCAACGTCCATGTTTCATGTTGTAAGTGGCCATTCCAGATGGCTACGTATTAAAATAATTCCTCAAAAGTAGTCTCAATGTATTTACCGCTGTGTTAAAAAGTTTTTCCTAATTGCCAGTATGGTATAAGTATTCTGATATTATCCAATTGCTACCAATATCTTTCGGAGACAAATCCAACACTCTCTGCCACCAACATTCACTCTGAAGTACTTCTTCTGTGTCTTTTTCCAGAGCATGGATTTTTGTATGTAACTGGTTGTAAAACTTAACTGAGTGACAGGCCTTGAGTCTTTGCTCAGAGTTTCTGCAAGATGTCGGATGGGGGGGGGGGGGGCATCATTTTCTCTTTATACATGGCAGATTGTGTGTGTCTAAGGGAAAGGTTAGGCCGGGGGATCATACCTAACAGACTATTATAGTGACAGGAGGTTCGGTTATGGTGGTGGAGACGCAGTATTTTCTTTATCCTCCCTAATGAATGGGGGCAGGTATAATCTCGAAGACACAAACATGAGTTCTGATGAAGCCACATTCGTCCAACTCTCCCTGTCCTACTGTAATGGCCCCTTTATGCTTGCATCCCGTGAGGGTGATACCATAGAGTGATCACAGAAAGTGACACTAGTCGGAATCAAACCTGGGATCCTGGAGCTGTGAAGCAATTGTGCTATCCACAATGCGACCATGCTGCCCTTAAGAACAAATTAATCTGCACACCATTATTCTAACATAATCCATGTACCTATCCAATAGCTGCGTGTAGGTCCCTAATGTTTCCGACTCAACTACTTTCACAGGCAGTGCATTCCATGCCCCCACTACTCTCTGGGTAAATAACCCACCTCTGACATCTCCCTTATATATTCGAACATTCACCTTACATTTATGTGCCCTTGTAATGGTTTGTTCCACCCGGGGAAAACGTCTCTGACTATCTATCTATTCCCCTGATCATCTTATAAACCTCTAGCAAGTCGCACCTCATCCTTCTCCGTTCTAATGAGAAAAGGCCCAGCACACTCAACCATTCCTCATAAGAACTACCCTCCATTACAGGCAACATCCTGGTAAATCTCCATTGCACCTTCCGCATCCATCCTAAAATGGTTTTGAACAGCTGCATCATTACCTCACGGTTCTTAAATTCAGTCTCTCTGATAATTAACTCTCGCACACCATAGGCCTTCTTCACAGCTCTATCCACTTGAGTAACAACTTTCAAAGATCTATGAACATAGACCCCAAGATCTCTCTGCTCCTCCACATTGCCAAGAACCCTACTGTTAACCCTGTATTCCGCATTCATATTTGTCCTTCCAAAATGGACAAGCTCACACTTGTCAGTGTTGAGCTCCATTTGCCACTTCTGAACCCAGTTCTGCGTCCTATCTCTTTGAAGCCGTCAATAGCCCTCCTCATTATCCACAACTCCACCAATCTTCGTATCATCTGCAAATTTACTGACCCACCCTTCAACTCCCTCATCCAAGTCATTAATGAAAATCACAAACAGCAGAGGACCCAGAGCTGATCCCTGCGGTACGCCACTGGTAACTGGGCTCCAAGCTGAATATTTGCCATGCAACACCACTCTCTGACGTCTATTGCTTAGCCAGTTCGTGGTCCAACTAGCCAAATTTCTCACTATCCCATGCCTCTTTACTTTCTGCATAAGCCTACCATGGGGAACCTTATCAAATTCCAATAAAGACTTAAAACGATTATTGTAATATGGAGTCAATCCAGCGAGGTTTCAAACCAGGTTCTGAATTTGCGGACGTTTCTGAAACCTTTTTAAAGGCCGTGATCCCTGTTGAAAACAAAATAATAGAAAAGCATTGATCCCTCTACACTGTTCCACTGTTAAAGTCCCCGCCTCTGTATTTTACATATAAGTTGAGTCACAAAGACAGGTCTATCCGCCATACATATCTCCGGCAACTTTATGTTGCACTGCAACCAGATCAGAGGCGTTGTCACATTCGCACGAATGGTCAGAAATCTAAATGTCAACCTCTTCTCTAAGTAGCGTATTTCTGATCCGCTGTGTGTTTCGAGCATTTGCCGCTATTATTTTTTTTTACAGCGCAGTACAGGACCTTTGGCCCACGATGTTGCACCGACACGGGAAGTCAAAAACTAAAGGCCATCTCACCTACACTATGCCATAATCATCCATTATACTCCAAATGCGGCCGTACCAGAGTTTTGTACAGCTGCAACATGACCTCATGGATCCGGAACTCAATCTCTCTACCAATAAAGGCCAGCAAACCATAGGCCTTCTTCACAACCCTATCAACCTGGGTGGCAAATTTCAGGGATCTATGTACATGGACACCGAGATCCCTCTGCTCATACACACTGCTAAGAATTTTACCATTAGCCAAATATTCCGCATTCCTATTATTCTTTCCAAAGTGAATCACCTCACACTTACATAGAACATAGAACACTACAGCACAGAACAGGCCCTTCGGCCCTCGATGTTGTGCCGAGCAATGATCACCCTACTCAAACCCACGTATCCACCCTATACCCAACAACCCCCCCCCCCCTTAACCTTACTTTTTAGGACACTACGGGCAATTTAGCATGGCCAATCCACCTAACCCACACATCTTTGGACTGTGGGAGGAAACCGGAGCACCCGGAGGAAACCCACGCACGCACGGGGAGGACGTGCAGACTCCACACAGACAGTGACCCAGCCGGGAATCGAACCTTCTCTACATTAAACTCCATTTGCCACTGAACTCCATTCTGAACATTTGCCATCAACCACCACCCTCTGTCTTCTTTCAACTCGCCAATTTCTGATCCACATCTCTAAATCACCCTCAATCCCCAGCCTCCGTATTTTCCGCAATAGACGACCGTGGGGAACCTTATCATACGATTTACTGAAATCCATATACACCACATCAACTGCTCTACCCTCGTCTACCTGTTCAGTCACCTTCTCAAAGAACTCGATAACCTACCCTTCAGAAAACCATTCTGACTATCGCTAATCATATTATTCCTATCTAGATGATTATAAATCGTATCTCTTATAATCCTCTCCAAGACTTTACCCACAACAGACGTGAGGCTCACCGGCCTATAGTTACCGGGGTTATCTCTACTCCCCTTCTTGAACAAAGGGACCACATTTGCTATCCGCCAGTATTCTGGCACTATTCCTGTAGCCAATGATGACATAAAACTCAAAGCCAAAGGCTCAGCAATCTCTTCCCTGGCTCCCCAGAGAATCCTAGGATAAATTCCAACAGGCCCCGGGGAGTTATCTATTTTCACCTTGTCCAGAATTGCCAACACTTCGTCCCTACGCACCTCAATGCCATTTATTCTAATAGCCTGGGTCTCAGCATTCTCCTCCACAACATTATCTTTTTCCTGAGTGAATACTGACGAAAAGTATTCATTTAGTATCTCGCTTATCTCCTCAGCCTCCACACACAACTTCCCACCACTGTCCTTGACTGGCCCTACTCTTACCCTAGTCATTCTTTTAATCCTGACATACCTATAGAAAGCTTTTGGGTTTTCCTTGATCCTACCAGCAAAAGACTTCTCATATCCCCTCCTTGCTCGTCTTAGCTCTCTCTTTAGATCATTCCACGCTTCCTTGTAACTATGAAGCGCCCCAACTGAAACTTCACGCCTCATCTTCACATCGGCCTCCTTCTTCCTCTTAACAAGAGATTCCACTTCGTTGGTAAACCACGATTCCCTCGCTCGACCCCTTCCTCCCTGCCTGACTGGTACGTACTTATCAAGAACATGCAACAGCTGTTCCTTGAACAAGCTCCACATATCCAGTGTGCCCAACCCTTGCTGCCTGCTTCTCCAACCTACACATCCTAAGTCATGTCTAATGGCATCATAATTGCCCTTCCCCCAGCTATAACTCTTGCCCTGCGGGATATACTGATCCCTTTCCATCACTTACGTAAAGGTCACCAAATTGTGATCACTGTTTCCAAAGTGCTCACCTACCTCCATATCTAACACCTGGCCTGGTTCATTACCCAAAATGTGGCCTCGCCTCTTGTTGGCCTGTCAACATATTGTGTCAGGAAACCCTCCTGCACACATTGTACAAAGAACGACCCATCTAATGTACTCGAACTATATCTTTTCCAGTCAATATTTGGAAAATTAATGTCTCCCATAACAACTACCGTGTTACTTTCGCTCTTTTCCATAATCATCTTCGCCATCCTTTCCTCTACATCCCTAGAACTATTAGGTGGCCTATAGAAAACTCCCAACAGGGTGACCTCTCCTTTCCTGTTTCTAACATCAGCCCATACTACCTCGGAAGAAGAGTCCCCATCTAGCATCCTTTCCGCCACCGTAATACTGTCCTTGACTAGCAGCGCCACACCTCCCCCTCTTTTGCCCCATTCTCTGAGCTTACTAAAACACCTAAACCCCGGAACCTGCAACAACCTTTCCTGTCCCTGCTCTATCCATGTCTCTGAAATGGCCACAACATCGAAGTCCCAGGTACCAAATCATGCTGCCAGTTCCCCTACCTTATTTCGTATACTCCTGGCATTGAAGTAGACACACTTCAAACCACCTACCTGAACACTGGCGCCCTCCTGCGAAGTCAAATCTGTGCTCCTGACCTCTGTACTCTCAATCTCCCGTACCCCAAAACTACAATCCAGGTTCCCATGCCCCTGCTGAATTAGTTTAAACACCCCCAAAGAGCACAAACAAATCTCCCCCCCCCCCCCAGGATATTGGTGCCACTCAGGTTCAGATGTAGACCATCCTGTCTATAGAGGTCCCACCTTCCCCAGAAATAGCCCCAGTTATCCAGAAATCGGAATCCCTCCCGCCTGCACCATCCCTGTAGCCACGTATTTAATTGCTCTCTCTCCCTATTCCTCATCTCACTATCACGTGGCACGGGCAACAACCCAGAGATAACAACTCTGTTTGTTCTCGCTCTGAGCTTCCATCCTAGCTCCCTAAAGGCCTGCCTGACATCCTTGTCCCCTTTCCTACCTATGTCGTTAGTGCCAATGTGGACTACGACTTGGGGCTGCTCCCCCTCCACCTTAAGGACCCGGGAAACTCGATCCGAGACATCACGTACCCTTCCACCTGGGAGGCAACATACAAAACGTGAGTCTCTCTCGCTCCCACAAAATCTCCTATCTGTGCCCCTGACTATTGAGTCCCCAATTACTAATGTTCTACTCCTTTCCCCCCTTCCCTTCTGAGCAACAGGGACAGACTCCGTGCCAGAGGGTCGTACCCCATGGCTTACCCCTGGTAAGTCCCCCCCCCCCACAAGTATCCAAAACGGTATACTTGTTACTCAGGGGAACTACCGCAGAGGGTCCCTGCACTGACTGCTTCTTCCCAGTCCCTCTTACAGTTACCCATCTATCTCCAGTCTTTGGTGTAACTACTCCCCTGAAGATCCTATCTATGACCCCCCTCTGCCTCCCGAATGATCCGAAGTTCATCCAGCTCAAGCTCCAGGTCCCTAACACGGTTTTTGAGGAGCTGGATTTGGGTGCACTTCCCACAGATGAAATCAGCAGGGACACTGACGGTGTCCCTCACCTCAAACATTCTTCAGGAGGAGCATTGTACTGCCTTCCCTGACATCACCTCTAGATTTTAAAAAAAACTAGTAAAAGAAAAAGAAAGGAAGAGCTTACCTGATATTCCCTCAAACCCTGCTCCCGCTGAAAGGTAAGCAAATTTAAAGGCACTCACTCACCTTCACGACAGGCCCCTGCTCCCGCTTCCCAACGACCGTGGGGGGGGGGGGGGGTTGGTTAGAGGTGGAGGTAGGGTGGGAAACACTGAGGAAGTGTTTCGGGTTTAACTGTCACTTGACAACAGCCACTCCACAAACCACCTTCAAATTAGGCTGACCGCACTGGACGTATGCAAATTTCCCCAGAACAGCTGATCAGTAGCTCTGCTGCCCTCTGCTGGATCGTACGTAAGCACATAAACCATGTTGCTGCTCTGATTTATGGATCATAGTTTGACACATTAGATTAGAAATTTTAATGTAATGAACGTCAGTCAACATTTGGCCGCTAGTCTTTACGAATGTAGAGGGAGAGAACCAGAGAGCATCAGAGAACTTGGAAATGTAAGTGATTTTTATTTATTTTTATTACCTTTTCAATTGTGAGTGTGGGTGTGGGCTGAAGTGATCTCACAGTAAAGCCATGTCCTGATTGGCTGGTTGGAAAGCTATACTAATTTTTTTTAAATAAGCATTGTTAAACAAATTAAACATAATTACTTAATTATAACTAAGCCAGAGATCACAGAGTACTGTATTAAGCTTTCACATTTATAGTAGAAATCTAGTGCTGGTAAACATATAGTTAAGAGTAACTTTTTTAATCTTTTACATTTAATTTACTAAAACATTGACGCAATGTCAATTATAGGGGTGCAGTGTTCTGACTGTGAGATGTGGCAGGTCCGGGAGGCTTCCAGAGTCCCGGATGGCTTCATCTGCAGAAAGTGCACCCAACTGGAGCTCCTCACAGACCGCACGGTTCGGTTGGAGCAGCAGTTGTGTGCACTTTGGAGCATGCAGGTGGCGGAAAGCGACATAGATAGCAGTTATATAAATGTGGTCACACCCAATGTGCAGGCAGAGAAATGGGTAACCACCAGAAAGGGCAGGCAGTCAGTGCAGGAATCCCCGTGTTCTTATCGATATGCCCCTCTGTCAGTGGTTACCTGATCTTCTGGTATTTAAATAAATTTTACAAATGCCCTGCAATGTTACCAAATGGCGCATCGGCTTCTTCAGCGTCTCACACGCCGAACAATGTGCACTATCAACACAAATGCAATACTTAAGCAAATAGAACAGTACAGTTCGGCCCTCGATGTTGTGCCGAGCAATGATCACCCTATTCAAACCCACGTATCCACCCTATACCCAACAACCCCCCCCCCCCCCTTAACCTTACTTTTTAGGTCACTACGGGCAATTTAACACGGCCAATCCACCTAACCCACACATCTTTGGACTGTGGGAGGAAACCGGAGCACCCGAAGAAAACCCACGTACACACGGGGAGGACGTGCAGACTCCGAACAGACAGTGACCCAGCCGGGAATCGAACCTGGGACCCTGGAGCTGTGAAGCATTTATGCTAACCACTATGCCACCATGCTGCCCCGGTAGATCTGACAGCAATCCATTCACAGTTTTTCCTTTATTTCAAATCTCTTGGAGAGCAGCTGCATCAGGCCTGCAAAATTATTTCCACAATATTCAATGGAATTCTATAACATTCTGAATTCTGGTTGTCATAGAACATAGAACATAGAACGATAAAGCGCAGTGCAGGCCCTTCGGCCCACGATGTTGCACCGACATGGGAAGTCAAAATCTAAAGGCCATCTAACCTACACAATGCCATTATAATCCATATGCTTATCCAATAAACTTTTAAATGCCCTCAATGTTGGCGAGTTCACTACTGATGCAGGTAGGGCATTCCACTGCCTCACCACTCTTTGCGTAAAAAACCTACTTCTGACATCTGTCCTACATCTGTTACGCCTCAATTTAAGGCTATGTCCCGTCGTGCTAGCCACCTCCATCCGCGGGAGAAGGCTCTCACTGTCCACCCTATCTAACCCTCTGATTATTTTGTATGCCTCTATTAAGTCACCTCTTAACCTTTTCTCTCTAACGAAAACAACCTCAAATCCATCAGCCTTTCCTCATAAGATTTTCCCTGCATACCAGGCAACATCCTGGTAAATCTCCTCTGCACCCGTTACTAAGCTTCCACGTCCTTCCTATAATGAGGCGACCAGAACTGTATGCAATACTCCAAATGCGGCCGTACCAGAGCTTTGTACAGCTGCAACATGACCTCATGGCTCCGGAACTCAATCTCTCTACCAATTAAGGCCAACACACCATAGGCCTTCTTCACAACCCTATCAACCTGGGTGGCAACTGTCAGGGATCTATGTACATGGACACCGAGAACCCCCTGCTCATCCACACTACCAAGAATTTTACTGTTAGCCAAATATTCCGCATTCCTGTTATTCTTTCCAAAGTGAATCAGCTCACAATTCGCTACATTAAACGCCATTTGCCACCTCTCAGCCCAGCTCTGCAGCTTATCTATGTCCCTCTCTAACCTGCAACATCCTTCCACACTGTCTACAACTCCACCGACTTTAGTGTCGTCTGCAAATTTACGCACCCAACCTTCTGTGCCCTCCTCTAGGTCATTTATAAAAATGACAAACAGCAGCGGCCCCAGAACAGATCATTGTGGTACGCCACTCGTAAATGAACTCCATTCTGAACATTTGCCATCAACCACCACCCTCTGTCTTCTTTCAACTCGCCAATTTCTGATCCATATCTCTAAATCACCCTCAATCCCCAGCATCCGTATTTTCTGCAGTAGCCGTCCGTGGGGAAGCTTATCAAACGCTTTACTGAAATCCATATACACCACATCAACTGCTCTACCCTCGTCTACCTGTTCAGTCACCTTCTCAAAGAACTCGATAAGGTTTGTGAGGCATGACCTACCCTTCACAAAACCATGCTGGCTATCCCTAATCATATTATTCCAATCTGGATGATTATAAATCGTATCTCTTATAATCCTCTCCAAGACGTTACCCACAACAGACGTGAGGCTCACCGGCCTATAGTTCCAGGGTTATCTCTACTCCCCTTCTTGAACAAAGGGACCACATTTGCTATCCTCCAGTCCTCTGGCACTATTCCTGTAGCCAATGATGACATAAAAATCAAAGCCAAAGTCTCAGCAATCTCTTCCCTGGCTTCCCAGAGAAACATAGGATAAATCCCATCAGGCCCCGGGGACTTATCTATTTTCACCTTGTCCAGAATTGCCAACACTTCTTCCCTCCGCACCTCATTCTAATCTAATTATATTCTGAGAGCCTGGGTCTCAGCATTCTCCTCCACAACATTATATTTTTCCTGAGTGAATACTGACGAAAAGTATTCATTTAGTATCTCGCTTATCTCCTCAGCCTCCACACAAAACTTCCCAGCACTGTCCTTGACTGGCCCTACTCATACCCTAGTCATTCTTTTATTCCTGACATACCTATAGAAAGCTTTTGGGTTTTCCTTGATACTACCTGCCAAAGACTTCTCATGTCCCCCTCCTTGCTCGTCTTAGCTCTTTCTTTAGATCATTCCACGCTTCCTTGTAACTATGAAGCGCCCCAACTGAAACTTCACGCCCCATCTTCACATAGGCCTCCTTCTTCCTCTTAACAAGAGATTCCACTTCTTTGGTAAACCACGGTTCCCTCGCTCTACCCCTTCCTCCCTGTCTGACTGGGACGTACTTTTCAAGAACGCGCAATAGCTGTTAGAACATAGAACATAGAACAGTACAGCACAGAACAGGCCCTTCGGCCCTCAATGTTGTGCCGAGCCATGATCACCCTACTCAAACCAACGTATCCACCCTATACCCGTAACCCAACAATCCCCCTTAACCTTACTTATATTAGGACACTACGGGCAATTTAGCATGGCCAATCCACCTAACCCGCACATCTTTGGACTGTGGGAGGAAACTGTTCCTTGAACAAGCTCCACATATCCAGTGTGCCCAACCCTTGCACCCTCCTTCTCCAACCTACACATTCTAAGTCATGTCTAATGGCATCATAATTGCCCTTCCACCAGCTATACATCTTGCCCTGCGGGGTATACTTGTCCCTTTCCATCACTAACGTAAAGGTCACCGAATTGTGGTCACTGTCTCCAAAGTGCTCACCTCCCTCCAGATCTAACACCTGGCCGGGTTCATTACCCAAAACCAAATCCAATGTGGCCTCGCCTCTTGTTGGCCTGTCAACATATTGTGTCAGGAAACCCTCCTGCACACATTGTACAGAGAACGACCCATCTAATGTACTCGAAGTATACCTTTTCCAGTCAATATTTGGAAAGTTAAAGTCTCCCATAACAACTACCCTGTTACTTTCGCTCTTTTCCAGAATCATCTTCGCCATCCTTTCCTCTACTACAGAATCTTACAAAATAAACGTAAACATTGGGGTGTCAGTCCAGTATCCTAGCTACAGTTGGGGTGTGGACTGGGATCGTAATGATAGTGATCTACCAGTAATACATTTTGTCTTCAATGCACACTTCCTGTGAATCTAATATGTGCCTAATACAAATGAATGAACAGCTCAATATTAAAAAAATGGAACTGATAGGGTATCATGCAAAGCAGAACTATAGAAAGTGGTTAAAAAACTACCAGTAGGAACCTAATAACCACATATAAACCAAATGGTAACTATAACAAACGTTTAATATACTATACAGGTACTTTTAAAACCAGGCACCAAAACCAAGAGGGGTTCCACAAGGGAAAAGACCTTTAATATCATCACTCCCCTTTCCTGAAGGTGCCCTTCTCCTATATGTCCCTTTTAGTTTCTTTTATGGTTATGACATTATCAAAACTATGTCAAAATATCATTCCACTTCTGAAAGTGGGGGGGAGGAGAGTCGTGAGACCCATGCAGACTGTGCAAACTCCACAAGGACAGCGACCCTGGACCAAGGACAAATCCAGGTCCTCGGCATGTGGGGCAGCTGTGCTAACCACTGCACCGCCATGTCGCTCCAGGATAGGCAATTTCTAACACAAATGTGGTACAGTTCAGCTCAACTGTCTCCACAACTGACATCTATACACACTTTCCAGCAAAAGACATGAAGTATCGATCAGCAGCAGGAGCCCATGCTGATCTTCTCTTCCTAAGCCCAGAAGCCAATAGCATTGATTATATATTCATTACCAATCCAATTGAGATCAGCAAAGACAGTACTTTGTGCTTATTTTACCACTGGAATAAAGTAACATATTTTGCACCCAATACTAATATCAAACAGCTCAATTTCAGAAACAGTTGGCCGAGCTTCAATGGTAAAGCTTCTCCAGCCATATCAGGAAGGTCCTGTTCAATTCAGTCATAATTTTCCTCACTGAAGGACATACACAGGCTGTGTCATCTTGTGGGATGAGCACAGAAATCTCCATCTTTTTTGACAAATCTATTTTTATGTCAAATTAACTATCTGATGTCATATTTTTGGTAATAACTGCAGGGAGAATAAAATCAAGGAAACAATGATAAAACGTTGATAATGTGCTTCAATCTCAATTGGAATATGGTGCCCTGTTCTGGATTGAAGAAGCAAGTAGACTCGCAAACAGATTTGGCTTTTCACAATCACTTCATTTGAAGCCTACTTGTGCCAATAAGCGATTTTCAGATGCTCACGAATGGTCTCAGGGCTGGGCACCTTCTCGTACGTTGGTAGGTTGGAGACATTTGGACTTTCGTTCTTGCATAGGAATGGACGTGTTGAGAATCATGACGGTCTGGTGAGAGTTGATGGGGAGAAACATCTCATTGGTGTTAGAATCTAGAACACGAGGGGACATGTCCAAATTTAGTGGAAAATGATTCAGCATTGAAATAAACACAATCTATTGTAATCCCTGCAGTGCAGTAGGAGCATATTCGGCCCATCAAGTCTGCTCCGGTCTTCTGAAAGTGTACCTTTCTTCGGCCCAAACGCCACACCATCCCGTAACCTCAAGCCGTGCCAATGTAGCATAGCCAATCCACTCAGCATGGACTGTGGGAGATAACCTCAGCTCCCATAGGAAACCCATGCAGAAACAGGGAGAATGTGCAAGCTTCACAGATACTGTCACCCAAGGCCGGAATAGAAACAGGCTCCTTGACTGTCAGACAACAGTGCTAACCGCTGTGTCCCAGCGCTGAACAAGAATGGTGTGACTATTTGGATACATGATTAAAGGAGCAGACCACAGGCACGATTAACCAATTGACTCCTTCCTGGTCTGCAAAAATCCACGAGTCACTTAAAAAATAAGGCAGGAAATGATGTTGAAATGATATATTCTGATGCATTATGAATATGGAACGAATCAGATTGTGCTTTCAGTTAATTGATGTCAAGCAGCCAACGGAGTGTCATTTATTCCGTTCTTAACTCTGCCGTTGCCCGTTTTATTTTTATGATTGATGTCACACAGGAGTTTGCTGGTCCATCTTTTAAACTGGTTTGCATTTCCTATCAGAAAATCACCCCCACCTCCCAAATAAAAATGTCTGGTTTGTTAGAGCAGCATTCTCTAAGTATTGTATTTATGTGGGATGGTCCAATGCGGTCCTTCCTGCTGTAGTAACTGTACTGGCGATTCCCGTTCGACTCTGCATCGTTTTGTTCATTTGGATTCGTAAAAGCGGCAGATCAGTTGAAGATTCTCGTTTATGAAGCGCAATTGCGTAATCAGAATTGTTGGCCGAATTATCATAGTTTGAAATTATTAACTCGTTTCGTCATTGAGAAGAACGAGTCAAGAGACACCACAATTGAAAGCAAGTGAATGAACCATTTGCAAATGTCTTCCCTGAGGCCGTACCTGTATTAACACTGTTCACTCAGTTACACGCCAGCACTTTTTCCAATTGCAGATGTTCCGTGAGCTTCAAAATGCTCTAGGAACGGGATTTACTTCTCATCGCGACTTCTTCTGGCACCGAGACAGGATTTGTAAAACTTAATGTTAGTTTGATTATTTCGCCTGATCCGTTTTGTATGTTGAGAGGAAAAATACAAAGAGAAGGGCGGGAACAACGACAAACTGGTAAGTGACATCGAAATGTTGCCGAAGAATAAATGTGAAATTGAGGAAATTTGACTGATAATGACAGCAATAGGTTTGCTGGACAGTAGTTACAAGAAACAAGGGATAGACCATGCATGTCCATCCATTGAAAAATGATTCTGCCCTTTAGATTGGCGGGATCTTTGACAGATTGCCGGACACTTTCTGTTTTGGGGAAAGTTGGAGTGTTCGGGAGCTTGAAGGAATAATTCCTCATAGAAGTATTAGAGGAGCATTGCTGTATTGTGCCTCTCTAATTAGTCGCAGATCAGCCTGAAAAGCATAACATTTAGATTCATATCTGAATGACTAATACACAGATTAATCCTAAAACAGAGGCAAAGTGTGAAATACAAGTGAGGTTATTGTGAACTTTTGTAATACTGCACAGAAACGTGATGATCTTTGGAGCAGGGTACATTATCTCCCCTTGCTGGATATTCCATAAGGTTAACAAAGAGCACGCCTGAGTGTCCAACGTCTGAATTGCAGTGATCGGGCGGCATGGCGGCGCAGTAGTTAGCACTGCTGCCTCACCTCGCGGAGGAAACGGGTTTGATTCGTCCCTGAGACACTGTCCGTGTGGAGATTCCACATTCTCTCCTTGTCTGCGTAGGTCTCATCCGCACAGCCCAAATATATTCAGAGTAGGCGGGTTGGCCACGCTGAAGTGTCCCTTAATTCGAAGAGCAATATTGGAAAATAATTTAAATTGGAGTCAATATCCATCCGATTTGTGTATTTCAAATCTGAAAATTTCCCTCTTCCTTTCCCCAATCTGATAATTCGTTCCCGTGTCAGAATTATAGCGAATTTACAGTGGTTTCTATTCCTTATTTCTGCGAGTCCTTATGTGGCTGTATTTGTGTCCGTGAGATTGTGCGAATGTGATTAACCGGAAGCACGGTGATACGAGTGAACAGAACAGTGGCTTCACAGCAGCAGGGTCCCTGTTTGGATTCCCCTCCGGGTCACTGTCTGTGCGGAGCCTGCACGTTCTCCCCATGTCTGCGTGTGTTTTCTCTGGGTGCTCCGTTTTCCACCCACAGTCCAACGACGTGCAGGTTAGGTGGATTGGCCATGCTAAATTGCCTTCAGTGTGCAAAGTGGTTAGAATGGGTTTTTTTGGGTAACGGGGATAGGATGGAAGTGAGGGCTTAAGTGGGTCGGTGTCGACTTGGTGGGCCGAATGGCCTCCTTCTGCACTTAATGTTCTGTGATCTATGTTCTATGATTGTTAGCGATGAATCTGGGGCCGCTCTGCATCGCTCTCAGCTCCCAGTACTAGCGTCAGAGTCAGACATTGGAGACCTCTCTCCTGCGACGAGAATATGTTCACACTGACATTCTGGTGCTGAACTTAGTGATCGTTGCACTGCGTAACCCAAAATTAAAGCTGAAACCTCTACAACTGGAAGACAATCTGGAGTGGGTCGTGTCTTCTATTGTGTGTGGGCGCAGTGATATGTAATTCCTCAACGAAGATCTCATGTAGAATATCTGGATCATGTGTTATTTTCTTTTCTGGGCAATTATTGTGCGGAATTTGAAAAGACATAACCGGAACGCAAATCTATTTATCCTACTCTTCATGATTTTTGTCTAACAATTAGACATATTTATTCTGAAATGAAATTATTTTGAAAATCCTGGTCGTCAAAATCTGGAGCCTGTGCGGGTACACAGAAGGTGAATTAAGAATGTCCAATTCACCTAACAAGCAAGTATTTCGGGACTGTGGGGAGAAATAGGAGCACCCGGAGGAAACCCACGCAGACACAGGGAGAACGTGCAGACACCGCACAGGCAGTGACCCAAAGTCGGGAATCCAGAGCTAACCACTGTGAAACTGTGTCTCGACACGATTTCTTCAAGACATTGTAGGTAATAGTCCACAGGTGTAATATTTGGTCAGTAACATGGTTTGGCCCGAAAGAAGGAAAGTGAATCTGCATGGGAGTACAGAAGATGATTGCTCAGTACCACAAACGTTTTGGTGTCAGTGCCATTTTTGCCTCCCATTTTCTGTCGACAGATGAAAAATTAGTTTGTTTACTTCCGAACAGAGCATGACATTAATTCGTTGGGCCAGAAAGTGGAAAGAGGTGAAGAAACAAAGTGTTTTGAGCAAATATTATCATATGTATTGTGGGCCAAATTGAATTATTCTGTGCTCAAATTACAATGACGTTTCTTCAGATTGAATAGGCCCAGTCCGCATGATGGCCATCATTTTCTCTCATTTTACCCGCCTTATATTAACGCGAGGGAGCAATAAACATATGAGGACATATTGGGAGTGGTCTTAGAAGTTGAAGAAATTGGGAGTGCAGGCCAACTGGTCGCTAAATGTAGCAGGACAGCTGGACAAGGTTGAAAAAAATGTATTTGAGATGGTTTCCGTTTTTGGTTGGATAGCAAATCTGTAATGTTGGAAGTATGTAAAAGCTGATGAGGCCAGTTGCACTGTTTGTCTAATTCTGCTCATCACTTTCCAGGAACGACATAATTGCTCTGGAGAGAGGGCAGAGGAGATGTACAAGAATTTTGCCAAGACAAGAAAATTGCAGCTATGGGAAGTGATTGGATAGCTGGGGTGGTTTCCCTTGGAATACAGGTGAGTATGAGGTGGCCTTACTGCGGTGAACATGAGGGCCCTTTGGCACGATAGGCAGGCAAGACTTGTTTTTCCAGGTGAGGTGTCAACGATAGATTTGAGGTGATTGGTCGACATTTTAGAGCAGACATAAGGATATCCTTTCCATTCAGAGGTTGGTGGGCGTCACGCAATCACTGTGTGTGGCACTAGTTGAGGCTGAAACGCTCAACTCATTTGAACGGCACGTGGAACTGGATTTGACATAACAAACCAAGAGTTGGAAATTAGGTTAAAGTGAACGTCTAGTTGCTTTTTTCTCTATTTTGGTTGACACAGGCACAATCGGCCGAGTAGTGTCTTTCTGCACTGCGAACTTTCAACGTTTTCGTGGCAAACAAGTAGGGATGGATTGACTAAGTGAGGCAAAGAAGGATTAAATGTGTTTAAGAACGGGCCAAGCAACTATCGTGGACGAAATGAGACAGGGAGGGAAAGAAAAAAAATAAGAAGAACAGTTGGAGTGCAGCAAAGAAGGTAGGATGGTAAGTCTTGCTACGGCTGTATAGAACCTTGAGATGACGAGAGAAGATGTCGACAGGAAGGCGCAGTACGAAAAAGAGTCGAAGGATCGAATGTCGATGGAGTTTCATGTTCATAACTATATTCAAAATAACCAGGTATATAATCTGTGATTAAGTAGAGCAATATATGCAACGTTGGTGTATTTTTCAAAATGGAAAATGTTGTAGAAACTCCTGAAAACTACCATTGGTCCACTCCTTGGATGAGAATTCCATCGATATCTGGTCTTGGCTCTCCACTCTGCGACTGGATTTTCAACATACTGACCAGCAGACCACAATCAGTAAGAATGAACAACAACACCTCATCCACAATAGTCCTCAATACGGGGCACCGCAAGGGTGCGTATTTAGCCCCTACTCTACCCTCTGTACAGACCCGACTGCGGTGCAGAATGTGTTTCCAACTCCATCTACAAGTTTGCTGACGATACGACCAAAGTGGGCCTGATCTCGAATAACGACGAGTCAGAATACAGGAGAGAGATAGAGAACCTAGTGGAGTGGTGCAGCGACAATAATCTCTCCCTCGATGCCAGCAAAGTTAAAGAGCTGGTCATTGACTTCAGGAAGCAAAGTACTGTACACACCACAGACAGTATCATTGAAGCCAAGGTGGAGATGTTTAGCTGTTTCTAATCCCTGGGGTGCACATATCCAAAAGATGTCCTGGTGCACCCATGTCGACGCAACCACTACGAAAGCACCCCATCGCCTGTATGCCCCCATGAATCTAAGGAAATTTTGCATGTCCTCATTAACCCTTACCAACTTTTACAGATGCACCAGAGAAAGCATTCTATCTGGTTGCATCACAGCCTGGAATGAAAAAGATTGGCTACGGCCGTGGACCACAAGAAACTACAGAGAGTCGTGAACACCGGCCAGTCCATCACACAAACCTACCTCCCATACATTGACTCCATCTACACCTCCCGCTGCCTGGGAAAAGCGGGAAGCATAATCAAAAACACCTCCCCATTACATGGACGTGCGGCTAGAGACGGGAAGGACCCAGCGCCACACATGGAGATGGACGGTGCCTTACTAGCTGACAAGGCCTTCAGCGAAAGGACCGTGCAGACCATAGCAGAGTACACGGAGAACAACCAAAACGGGGAGGTCTCTCCCTCCACGTTCTGGGAAGCGCTAAAAGCCGCACTAAGAGGGGAAATCATCGCTTTCAATGCGCAAAGAGACAGGGAGCAAAGGGTGGCTAGGCAGCAGCTGACAGACTCCGTACTGGAGGAAGACGGTAAATACTCCGAGGCCCCGATCACAGAGCTCCTGGCAGAGAGGAAAGAACTACATAGGAACAATGACCTGCTCTCCACCAGGAAAGCAGTGCACCAACTACGCCAGGCGCGCGGGACCCTGTACGAACACGGAGACTAAGCCAGCCGCCTGTTGGCACACCAGCTGAGAAAGCAGGCAGCCACCAGAGAAATTGTACAAATCAGGGGTACGGGAGGCACGTTGAAAACGAATCAGAAAAGATTAACAAAACCTTCACGGCCTTCTACCAAGAGCTGTACACCTCTGAGCCCCCAAGGAGGGAGTGTCGGATGAAACGTTTCCTTGTTGAACTGGACATTCCAGTCGTAGGGGAGGGCAGAAACCGGGACCTGGACGCACCACTAGCAGTGGGAGAGATCATGGACAGCATTAGTTCCATGCAGACGGAAAAGGCGCCGGGATCGGACAGATTCCCGACGGACTTCTACAAAAAATTCGCGACAGCGCTGGCCCCGCACCTGCGGGAGATGTTCACAGCCTCGCTAGCTAAGGGCACACTGCCACCCACGTTAGCACAGGCCTCAATCTCGCTGATACCTAAGAAGGACAAAGACCCAACGGAATGTGGTTCATACATATCCATCTCACTGCTAAACGCAAACGCCAAAATCCTAGCCAAAATCCTAGCCAAAAGGCTAGAAGACTGTGTAGCTGAGGAGGTCACAGTGGACCAGACGGGCTTCGTCAAAGGTAGAGAGCTCACCTCGAACATCAGTCGCCTGCTGAACGTGATAATGACCCCCTCCGGTGAGAGAACACAAGAGGTGATCGTCTCCCTGGATTCAGAAAAGGCCTTCGACAGAGTCGAATGGAAATACCTCATAGAGGTACTGGAGCGGTTTGGGCTTGGAACAGGGATCAACCTCTTGGGTAAAGCTCCTATACAAAGTTCCCATGGCGAGCGTACGGACCAACAATACCAGCTCCCAATACTTCTAACTACACAGGGGCACCTGACAAGGCTGCTCGCTGTCCCCGCTGCTGTTCGCCCTTGCGATCGAACCGCCAGCAATCACGATCAGGGCAGCAAAATGTTGGAGGGGGATCCGAAGGGGAGACAGAGAGCACAGACTCACTCTATGCAGATAACCTGCTCCTCTACTTTTCGGACCCACAGAGCAGCTTGGACGGGATCATTGCGCTACTGAAAGAGTTTGGAGCCTTCTCGTGCTACAAACTCAACATGAGCACAAGCGATATCTTCCCAGTACACCCGCAAGTGTGTGTGTGTGTGTGTGTGTGTGTGGGGGGGGGGGGCAGCACTAAAGGGGCTACCGTTTAAACCAGCCCGACACACATTCAGCTACCTGGGGACCCATTATAGCCCATGACTGGAAAGGGATCCACAAATGGAACCTAACAAGTCTAACGGAGGAAGTAAAAAAGGACCTGCAAAGATGGAACACACTCCAACTCTCCCTCGCGGGGAGAGTCCAGACGATCAACATCCCCAAGGCATTTTTCAAAGCGCTGGACAAACTAATCATGGCGTTCGTATCGGCGAGAGGGGGAGGGGGGAATGCAAGGATCCCAAAGAAGGTCCTACAAAAAACAAAATCCAGGGTGGGGCTTGCCCTCCCAATCCTACAATTCTACCACTGGGCGGCAACTTCCGAGCGAATAAGGGGATGGATCCAGGAGCCAGAGTCCGAATGGGTTCGCACGGAGGAGGCCTCACGCGTGGGAACCGCACTCCGGGCTCTCGCCACGGCAGCACTCCCATCCCCACCCAAAAAACATTCCAGGAGCCCGGTGGTGATAGCCACCCTCCAATCATGGAACCAACTGCGGCAGCAATTTGGCCAGACCAAAATGTCGGACAAGGCTCCCATCTGCAACAACCATAGGTTCACATCAGCATTGACTGTCGCCACCTTCAAAAGGTGGAGGCAGGACGCACGGACATTGACAGTCAGGGACCTACACATGGACGGCAGGATCGCAACACTGGACGAAGTGACAGATAAATTTCGGCTAGCCAGGGGGAACGAGCTAAGGTATCTACAGCTTAAAAACTTCCTACGAAAGGAGACAAGGACGTTCCCACAACCGCCACGACAGACACTACTGGAGGAACAACTGGACACAAGCATACTAGACAAGGGGAAATGTAGTGACATGTACGTCCGACTGACAGAAAGGGCCGACACCGTACTGGACGCAACAAGAAAGAAATGGGAGGAGGACCTTGGGATTGAAATAGGATGGGGACTCTGGAGGAAAGCACTGCATAGGGTCAACGCCACCGCCACGTGCGCAAGGCTCAGCCAGACGCAGCTAAAAGTGGTACATAGAGTCCACTTAACAAGAATCCGTATGAATAGGTTCTTCCCGGAGGTGGAGGGCAGATGTGAACGGTGCAACGTAGGCCCGGCCAACCACGCCCACATGTTCTGGTCCTGCCCCAGACTTGTGAAGTACTGGGCAGCCTTCTTCGAGGCAATGTCCAAAGTGGTGGGAGTGAGGGTGAAGCCATGCCCGAAAGTGGCGGTCTTCGGGGTCTCGGACCAACCAGATCTATTCCTAGGGAGGAGGGCGGACTGGATGTCTGACCTCTCGGAATCTGTCCAAATGGAGAAAATCAAATTCTCCATCCGAGGGTCAGACGACGGCTTCCACAGAACGTGGGAGCCATTTATGCAACTGTTCCGGGACCTGTTAGTGGCCAACGAACAAGAGGAAGAATAGCCACGTAGCCAAGAATCAGCTGAAATTAGTCAATAATAAGGGTATGGTAGCCAAGGCGTGAACGGGAGAGTGGGACTGGGAGGGTGGGAGGGAGGGAGGGAGAGGGGGCGGCTAAACATGAAGAAAGAAAGGCGAACACACAGTGGGGAGGGGCAGGGTGGAGACAGTTAAACCTGAGGAAAGAAAGGCGAACCGTGGAGGGGGGGGGGGGGTGGGGGACAAGAGAGGAGAACCAGCGGGATTGGACGGGGGGCAGGGAAACGGGAGCCGGAAGGAAGGCACGGGATGCCAAAACGTGCATGACATCTCCAGGAGCGGGTAACGGGGAAATTAAAGATGGAGGACAGGAGGAGCTGCAGAAGCGGAGGCGAGCGGGTGACGGCAGTGAGTTCCGTCCGGGAGAAGCAGCCGACAACAGCGCACAGCACAGCCAAGTATCGCACACTGTAATTATCTCCCCGGCACCCAAATGTATATTTCACCGCCCCCCAATCCCCGCCACCACTGCCCCCCTCTCCCCACCCTCCCCTCCCCCCTCCCCCACCCCCCTCCCCGGAAGCAGTTGCGTACTTACGTGGTGTAAATAATTCTGCCAGATGCACAGAGCTGCTGCTATTTCATATTTTATTGTATTTTATGTTGGGTTGTGCCCTTCTCTTCTAAATATCTGTATTGAATATGTTTCTTATTCTGTGTACATAACGGTAATTATACCTTTTTCAAAAACCCAATAAAATCCTTTATTGAAAAAAAATCCTCCAACCCGGCTTACTCACTCTTCCAAAGTCTTCCGTCGGGTATGAGATACAGAAGTCTGAGACTACTCACGAACAGACTCAAAACAACTTTTTCCTCGCTGTTACCGGACTCCTACATGACCCTCTTATCGGCTGACATCATGAATACTGCAATCTGTATGCTTCATCCGATGCCGATGTTTCTGTAGATACATTGTATACTTTGTGTTTCCCAATTATGTATTTTCAATAATTCCCTTATCTTCCCATGTACTTAATAATATGTTGAGCTTCTCGCAGAAAAATACTTTTCACTCTTCCTAGGTACATGTGGCAATAAACAAATCCAATCCAATCCAATCCAAGTGGGGCGAATATATGGACCTTTGAAACCGTGATGACGAGCAAGATTATACACATTAAGGATACATTTGCAGCTGTAGGTTTTGTTTAGACATGCAAGAATTGTTTCTCAAGTTGGGTTGTCAACATAGATTTAAGGTGATTGGTCGAAATTTTGGAGCAGACATGAGGAAAAACTTTTCCATCGACAGGCTGATTAACATCTCGAAATCACTGAGCAATTTGAGATGTTTCGCTTGAAGAAAAGTGATTGTGGGATGTCTTGAGAGAGGGAGCTCGATGATGACAGTAAAGGATAAAATAAGCAATAGAACATACTGCTCCCATTGCTGGTACAAATATGAGAGGAAATAGCTTTTTTTTTGGCCAAGAGGAGTAGCGAGACATAAGGAATATCGATACTTTATTCTGCGAGCGGTGATAACCTGCGACTCACAGTCGCAATGTGTTCTGGAAATGTAAAGGACTCATATTTAACAAAGGGAATTTGATGATGGAGGCTGCATTACAGGATGAAGAGAATGAGGCGGAGTGAGGGAATTGAATGTTTTAAGATACTGATAGCTGTTATAGATTTGATGCCCGAATGACCTTGTGCATGTACTGTAATCATTATTTGGTTCTCCAACTGTTTTAGTCACATTGAGCTTTATCAGATACACATAGGAGACGTTATTTTATTCGACAGATAACACATTAATAGATTGATCTGCCAGACGATATGAACTTCGTTACTGGGAAATGATTGAAATGCTTCACCATCAATCGTTGATAGTAGAATCGTGAGTGAATATTTCTGAACTGTTTTGTTCATGAACATGAAACATTGTTCAGTCTCCAGTATCTCCGGTTATATTTGCTGAGCCATACACATGTGTTGAAAATATTAAGCGCAAGCAATAATAATCCAGTCCCAACATCAGTGATGTTGGAGACATAAAGTTAATTTGTTTGAGCCGAGTGATTAGAGCAGAGATTTGAGGAAATAATGCAGCAACATAAATATTATCAGAAACATCAGCACAGTAAAAGCATTTTTGAATTACACCGACACATGAAATAAATGTTGAACTGGAAGTTACCTAATTTCACAATGGGACAGTAAATACACTCGATTAGAAGGAAGAGGGCGCAGACCATTATTGAGAAAATGAAGGCTGGAATTTGAACTTAGAATTCTCTGCAAGTTTATGGATGTGACCAAGCTCTCATTTAAGAGGACTTGTTCTCGGTGGGAAGATTATGCTCAGATCATTCTTCGTTGTTCTATTCTTCCGAACAAATATAGTACACGGGCGGTGCGGTAGCATAGTGGTTAACACTGTCGCCACACATCTCCAGGGTTCCAAGTTCAATTCCCGGGTTGGGTCACTGTCAGTGCGGAGTCTGCGTGGGTTTTCTCCGGCCTGTGGCTGTGTGGGTTTGCTCCGGGTTCTCCGGTTCCCTTCCACAGTCCAAAGATGCTGGGGTTAGGTAGATTTGCCACGACAAATTAACCTGTGTTCAAAAAATGTTAGCTGGGGTTCATAGAATTTACAGTGCAGAAGGGGGCCATTCGGCCCATCGAGTCTGACCGGCTCCTGGAAAGAGCACCCTACCCAAGGGTAACACCTCCACCCTATCCCCACAACCCAGTAACCCCACCCAACACAAAGGGAAATTTTGGACACCTAGTGCAATTTATCATGGCCAATCCACCTAACCTGATCATCTTTGGACTGTGGGAGGAAACCGGAGCACCCGGAGGAAACCCACGCACACACGGGGAGGATGTGCAGACATCGCACAGACAGTGACCCAAGCCGGAATCGAACCTGGGACCCTGAAGCTGTGAAGCGATTGTGCTATCCACAATGCTACCGTGCTGCCTAAGTTCCTGAGTTAAGGGAATAGTGTGTGGTCCTCCGTAAGGTGCTCTTTCCGATAGCCGGTGCAGACTAGATGGCCGAATGGCCTCTATCTGCACTGTAAATTGTATGGATGTATGCATTACCTGTCTCCGCTCAGGCGCCATATCAAAGCCTCGCCCTCAGCTCTCACGTTTGTGGAGCACGCCGCTATCATTAACCGCAATATGAAATTATATTGTACAGTGTTAGAAACAATCAGTAACGTAGCTTTCCTGATTATTGAATGAATTGGTCAACCCGGCTCATCAATATTGTAGCCAATTTAGCCCTATTTCTAAGAAACACAGGAACATTTAACATTTAACATTTGTGCATGTTAAAGGAATGGGAGATGCGTATCAAAGCGCTAAAAACTTCTTCTGACTCTATAGAGAAGACAACATGAACAGGTCTACAATGGTGATAGACTGATCAAAAATCTATTCACCTTTCAAAATCCGAAAACCGTTTCAGTTCATCATAGTCCGATATCTCGCGATATGGCAGCAAAGACCAGACTGAGAAAATGACTCAAGCTGCTTCCACATGACATGTCGGTGCTCTAAACTTCACCCAAGCTCTTTCCATCTTCTTAAGAATGGGATATCATTGTCATCTTCACGCACTTCATTGTGCAACACGGATGAACTGAAATTCCTAAAAATTACTTTCCGGCACCTGAATTACAAGGGGAGGACCGTGCAACAAAATGTTAACCAGACGACTAAGATATTCCAAATGCAGATTTTAATTCCAGATCCATGTACGATATTACATGAAAGCCATCAATACTTCCCCAGACAATACACAGTGTTGTTATCTAACATTTTTTTGTAAAACAATTTAACAAACGTAACAATCGGATATTTCAACACGATCTTGAACTGCTGTCTGAAGTTGCTTTGAGTTACTCCATAAATGAAGGTATTTGCACAGGAACTTAAATTCTGCAACATATAACCACAAAGATGAAGCGCATGTAAAGATTCGCTGTAATCCAGGGGACTTGTTTGTGCAAATATGTAATACAAGAAACTTGTAATATACGGCAACCACAAGAGTTTTGTTGCCAGAAATTGCAAAGATAAAACAACGGACTTTCTTCTGTTCTCCATTTCAGGATCAGCCTTTTTCTCTCCTTTACCCTGACCCCCCAATCCGCGACGGACTCGACTTGTCACTAAGATGTGTCTGACTGTCAGAGTATTAACCAGTAACATTAAGACACACGGGAGACATTGTGTTAACAGTGTATCAAACCTGTCAAAGGCCACCCACCCAGAGTCAGTAAAATAGCTAACCTTTATATCACAATACCAGGGGACATTGCCGATTATTTCCAAAGGTTGATATATAAAATACCAAACAGCTCTTTTAAAGCTCAGCAGAATTAATGTTGATGATATAATAGCCGACGCTGTTGTCTTTGTGCAATATTTTGTTCTCTGCTTTGGGCAACAAATACCGATGAAGCGATCAAATGAGAAACCAACAGTTAACCAAACTGAGATGTCTCTGGAGTCCCGAGTCAGAACAGTAATGATACTGCACACAGGGGTAATGGAGAAGAAAGTTTCAGGGAAAAATTGATAACCTATCCGAAATAATAGGACCTCATTGATAATGACCAGGAAATCCGTCACCACCATTCCAAGCATGGAACCAGTGATACATTTCGAGAGACCACACTTTTTCCGACTCAGTGTCACAATCGCAGTCAAGTTAACTGCAAAAAGAAAGACAGACACTAAAATGAAAAAAATAAGCCACTGAGAAGTAACTACAGACAAGTTTAACGTCTGGAGTCCTCCATGGCGGAACCGTGCCACAGTGGTTAGCACTGCTTCCTCACAGCTTCAGAGACCCAAGTTCAATTCCGGCCTCGGGTGTCTGTCTGTGGAGTGTCCATTCTCCCCGGGTGTGCGTGGGTTTCCTCCCGATGCTTCGCCTTCTTCCCACAGTTAGGTCGATTGGCCATCCAAAGCGGCCCCTTCGTGTTCAAAAGGACAACTGGGGATTCCGGGTTACGGGTGCAAAGTCAGGCCATGGGCGTAGTTAGGGTGCTCTTTCCAAGGATCGTTGCAGCATCAATGGACCGAATGGCCTCCTTCTGCACAGTAGAGATGATATGATTCAATGAGGTATGGATTTGAGAGTGGTGATATTCCACCAATTCCGTCCGACTCCACAGATATGATTTGTGCCACATTTCAGTGCAGAAGGGGTGGAAGCAATGATCGGGATTTGACAAAGCGCTGCCCCATATCGAATCTAAGGTTATCACCACTGAGAGGAAACAGGATGAAATTAGATGATTTCCCGCTGTACCGAAGAGCAGGAATTTGCTTCACAACGTATTCAGCATCACGGTGGGAATTAAGTATGACAAAAACTTGGGGAAATTAAACAAAACAGACAAGCGAGGAGTTCCAATAGCAATTGCAAGTGAAGAGAAATTACGGAATACTGAAGCGATTCGCAGCTGGATGGATGTGGGACGGTTGAGGAAATCGGTGGGTAATAACTTATCCGGATCTGCCATGCGCAGCTGCAGTGCGGTGACCGTATCTGACATGGGAGGAAACATACATCGAGATAGAAAATTCAAGAATTAGAAAAGTGAATCTATAATTTCACATATGAATATTGTCAGCTGAAAGGATGATTTCACGACACGTTAATTGCTTTCCATGACGCAAGCAATGGTTCAGGCTGACAAGATTATGTGAGCGCTGGATAAACGAGAGAATAAAAGCTGCTACCATGATTCTGCAGTGGAAATATCAGGGAATACGGACATATAGAGCTGGAAAGTGTTACAGGCGCATGCGAGGGAAATCTCTGATATCTGCTCATGTTGGTAATATCTTTGTTCTTGCCGTCTAAGCCTGTGGGTTGAAAAGAGGATATCAATGATTTTAACAGGAGAAATGTAAAGTGAAATTACATCAAAGAGCAAAGGAGATACCACTGATTGAGGGGGGTGATTGCCTTGATCCACGGCTACTGCGAATGCGCCCCATCACAGGAAGACCATCTGTTGTGTCGCGCTGATTGCAAACGCTTTGTCTACATATAAACCTGGAGCTGGCAAACCACACCGACACTGATCTCCCAGTTCAACCGGACACCTTTACATGAGACAATGTACGGTATAGACTGCAGGTGGCATTAACATTTTTGAGGCTGAGAGCACGTCAGTAAATGAGTCATTCAGAGCGTATTTGATCCTTAATATAAAATCGTAATTATCCCCGATGTGTGGGATATTCTGTTTTGCCGAGGTCGTGACTTGTGAATTCAGTGCAGAGGCTTATCCAGTATCACAATCAGAACTGCTCTCGAAATGTATTTCACCACCGAAGCTGAAGTAAAACCACGGCAAGAAAAGAGATCTGAGCAAGTACATAATCCGCCCATGTAGATGTGGCAAAAATGCAGCATAGAAATGTTGCTAAATGCATTGGCAAAGTTAAGCATCTTCACATCATGAACAGAATAGGAACCTCACCAGGAATTCCAACTGCTGCCAGAACAGGATAGTAAATATACTCTATCGAAAGTACGGATGAAGCTTCCATAATTGGTTATCGTTCAGTCTGTTTGCGAGACACTCAGTTCCAGAATTATGTTCCTGCGATTGAGTCAGTCCGGGTTTCAATCTGTCGTCCGTATCCATTGGGAAAGTTATACCCCAGCTCATTGCTGTTACTTACACTTATTTCAACAAACATATTGCATCAATAGCTTTGAAACTGATCGACATGATGTGGTGTGTGAAACGCAGCACTTCCATATGCATATATTATTTTGATCACATGATACTGTGGAATTATGATGAAATCTCCCAGCATACAGGAACGATGCAACAATAATGATCGGAATCATTTTCCAATTTTGTTTCATGGAACCTCTTCAAACCCTACTATTTGGATAGGAAATGTGACAGGTTGTATCGGAAAATGTATAGTGTCTATATTGGTGGTTCGGTCGCCGAGTGGTAGGACTGCTGCCTCACAGCGCCAGGTACCGGGATTCAATTCCGATCTTCGGTGACTCTCTGTGTGGAGTCTGTATGTTGTCCCGATGTCTATGTGGAATTGTGCTCCTGCTTCCTCCCACAGTCCACCGATGTTCAGGTTTGGTGGATGCAGCGTGTTAAATTGTTACTCAGTGTCCAAAGATGAGCAAGTTAAGTGGGATCATGTTTACGGTGATGCTTTGGTGCAGTGAGCCGAGTTAGGGTACTCTCGCAGAGGCGACGTGCAGACTCGATGGACCGAATTGCCTCTTACCTTACTGTCGGATTTATATGGTTCTCAGGTATCCAAAGCTTCAGAGTTATATTTTTGACTCTTTCTGAACATTCTGAAGCTTCAGATTCTGAGTGGAGAACCATTAAAGTCCACGTTTAGGAGGGCAATCAATACCATTCTTTAGTGCTGATCCGATAACTGGCATTGAATATGTGTTGTCCCCCTGGGTAGCATGGTAGCATTGTGGTTAGCACAATTGCTTCACAGCGCCAGGGTCCCAGGTTCGATTCCGGCTTGGGTCACTGTCTGTGCGAAGTCTGCACATCCTCCCCGTGTGTGCGTGGGTTTCCTCCGGGTGCTTCGGTTTCCTCCCAAAGTCCAAAGATGTGCAGGTTAGGTGGATTGGCCATGATAAATTGCCCTTAGTGATCAAAATTGCCCTTAGTGTTGGGTGGGGTTACTGGATTATGGGGATAGGGTGGAGGTGTTGACCTTGGGCAGGGTGCTGTTTCCAAGAGCCGGTGGGGCAGCACGGTAGCATGGTGGTTAGCATAAATGCTTCACAGCTCCAGGGTCCCAGGTTCGATTCCCGGCTGGGTCACTGTCTGTGTGGAGCCTGCACGTCCTCCCCGTGTGTGCGTGGGTTTCCTCCGGGTGCTCCGGTTTCCTCCCACAGTCCAAAGATGTGCGGGTTAGGTGGATTGGCCATGCTAAATTGGATTGTTGGGTTCCGGATATAGAGTGGATACGTGGGTTTGAGTAGGGTGATCATGGCTCGGCACAACATCGAGGGCCGAAGAGCCTGTCTGTGCTGTACTGTTCTTTTTCTATGTTCTATGTTGTTGACATTCCCTGATCCTGATTTCACTGCGAGTGTTTGCATGGTGAATTGATACTGGACACAGGTTCCGTGAAGCTTTGTCATACGTCCTGGGTTCATCCTGCCAGTTCACTCGGCATCAAGATCATAATGTGATCTTTCCATCAAAGTTCATGGAATAAAAATTTTGATTCCAATCATC